>NC_082656.1:47296423-47601768 GCF_028023285.1 Balaenoptera ricei | reverse complement strand
TCATTGTAGTTTTGATTTGCATTTCTCTAATGATTAATCATTTTGAGCATTCTTTTATATGTTTGTTGGCAATCTGTATATCTTCTTTGGAGAAATGTTTATTTAGGTTTTCTGCCCCTTTTTGGATTGGGTTGTTTGTTTTTTTGATATTGAGCTGCATGAGTTGCTTGTATATTTTGGAGATTAATCCTTTGTCAGTTGCTTCATTTGCAAATATTTTCTCCCATTCTGAGGGTTGTCTTTTCATCTTGTTTATGGTTTCCTTTGCTGTGCAAAAGCTTTTAACTTTCATTACATCCCATTTGTTTATTTTTGTTCTATTTCCATTTGTCTATGAGGTGGGTCAAAAAGGATCTTCTTGTGATTTATGTCATAGAGTGTTCTGCTTCTGTTTTCCTCTAAGAGTTTTACAGTGTCTGGTCTTACATTTAAGTCTTTTATCCATTTTGAGTTCATTTTTGTGTATGATGTTAGGGAGTGTTCTAACTTCATACTTTTACATGTACCGGTCCAGTTTTCCCAGCACCACTTATTGAAGAGGTTATCTTTTCTCCATTGTATATTCTTGCCTCCTTTATCAAAAATAAGGTGACCATATGTGCATGAGTTTATCTCTGGGTTTTCTATCCTGTTCCATTGATCTATATTTCTGTATTGTGCCAGTACCATACTGTCTTGATTAATGTAGTTTGTAGTATAGTCTGAAGTCAGGAAGCCTGACTCCTTCAGCTCCGTTTTCCTTTCTCAAGATGCTTTGGCTATTTGGGGTCTTTTGTGTTTCCATACAAATTTTGAAAGTTTTTGTTCTAGTTCTGTGAAAAGTGCCATTGGCAGTGTGACAGGGCTTGCATTGAATCTGTAGATTGCTTTGAGTAGTTTAGTCATTTTCACAACGTTGATTCTTTCAATCCAAGAACATGGTATATCTCTCCATCTCTTTGTATCATCTTTAATTTTTTCATCAGTGTCTTATAGTTTTCTGCATACAGGTCTTTTGTCTCCTTAGGTAAGTTTGTTCCTAGGTATTTTATTCTTTTTGTTGCAGTGGTAAATGGGAGTGGTTCCTTAATTTCTCTTTCAGATTTTTCATCATTAGTGTATAGGAATGCAAGAGATTTCTGTGCATTAATTTTGTATCCTGCTACTTTACCAAATTCATTGATTAGCTCTAGTAGTTTTCTGGTAGCATCTTTAGGATTCTCTATGTATAGTATCATGTCATCTGCAAACAGTGACAGTTTTACTTCTTCTTTTCCGATTTGGATTCCTTTTATTTCTTTTTCTCCTCTGATTGCTGTGGCTAAAACTTACAAACTATGTTGAATAATAATGGTGAGAGTGGGCAACCTTGTCTTGTTCCTGATATTAGTAGAATTGGATTCAGTTTTTCACCTTTGAGAATGAGTTTGGTTGTGGGTTTATCATATATGGCCTTTTTTATGTTGAAGTAGCTTCCCTCTATGCCTACTTTCTAGAGGGTTTTTATCATAAATGGGTGTTGAATTCTGTCAAAAACTTTTTCTGCACCTATTGAGATGATCATATGGTTTTTATCCTTCAATTTGTTAATATGGTGTATCACATTGATTGATTTGAGTATATTAAAGAATCCTTGCATTCCTGGGATAAACCCCACTTGATCATGGGGTCCTTTTAATGTGCTGTTGGATTCTGTTTGTTAGTATTTTGTTGAGGATTTTTGCATGTTCCTCAGTGATATTGGCCTGTAGTATTCTTTCTTTGTGACATCTTTGTCTGGTTTTGGTATCAGGGTGATGGTAGCCTCGTAGAATGAGTTTGGGAGTGTTTCTCCTTATGCTAAATTTTGGAAGAGTTTGAGAAAGATAGGTGTTAGTTCTTTGCTAAATGTTTGACAGAATTCGCCTGTGAAGCCATCTTGTCCTGGGCTTTTGATTGTTGGAAGATTTTTAATCACAGTTTCAATTTCAGTGCTTGTGAATGGTCTGTTTATATTTTCTATTTCTTCCTGGTTCAGTCTTGGAAGGCTGTGCTCTTCTAAGAATGTGTCCATTTCTTCCAGGTTGTCCATTTTATTGGCATATAGTTGCTTGTAGTAAGCTCACATGATCCTTTGTATTTCTGCAGTGTCAGTTGTACTTCTCCTTTTTCAGTTCCAAATCTATTGATTTGAGTCTTCTCCTTTTTTCCCTGGTGAGTCTGGCTAATGGTTTACCAATTTTGTTTATCTTCTCAAAGAACCAGCTTTTAGTTTTATTGATCTTTGCTATTGTTTCCTTCATTTTTTATTTTTTTCATTTATTTCTGATCTGATCTTTACGATTTCTTTCCTTCTGCTAACTTTGGGATATTTTTGTTGTTTTTTCTCTAATTCTTTTAGGTGTAAGGTTAGGTTATTTATTTGAGATGTTTCTTGTTTCTTGATGTAGGATTGTATTGCTATAAATTTCCCTCTTAGAACTGCTTTTGCTGCATCCCATAGGTTTTGTGTCATCGTGTTTTCATTGTCATTTGTTTCTAGGTATTTTTTGATTTCCTCTTTGATTTCTTCAGTGATCTCTTGATTATTAAGTAGTGTATTGTTTCGCCTCCATGTGTTTGTATTTTTTACAGATTTTTTCCCATAATTGATATATAGTCTCATAGAGTTGTGGTCAGAAAAAATACTTGATACAATTTCCATTTTCTTAAATTTACCAAGGCTTGATTTGTGACCCAAGATATGATCTATCTTGGAGAATGTTCCATGAGCCTTTGAGAAGAAAGTGTGTTCTGTTGTTTTTGGATGGAATGTCCTATAAATATCAATTAAGTCCCTCTTGTTTAATGTATCATTTAAAGCTTGCATTTCCTTATTTATATGCATTTTGGATGATCTGCCCATTGGTGAAACTGGGGTGTTAAAGTCCCCTACTACGAATGTGTTACTGTTGATTTCCTCTTTTATGGCTGTTTTCATTTGCCTTATGTATTGAAGTGCTCCTATGTTGGGTGCATAAATATTTACAATTGTTATATGTTCTTCTTGGATTGATCCCTTTATCTTTATGTAGTGTCCTTCTTTGTCTCTTTTAGTAGTCTTTATTTTAAAGTTTATTTTTTCTGATATGAGAATTGCTACTCCAGCTTTCTTTTGATTTCCATTTGCATGGAATATTTTTTCCATCCCCTCACTTTCAGTCTTTATGTGTTCCTATGTCTGAAGTGGTTCTCTTGTAGACAGCATATATACGGGTCTTATTTTTTTATCCATTCAGCCAGCTTATGTCTTTTGGTTGGAGCATTTAACCATTTACATTTTAGGTAATTATTGATATGTATGTTCCTATTTCCATTTTCTTAATTGTTTTGGGTTTGTTATTGTAGGTCTTTTCCTTCTCTTGTGTTTGCTGCCTAGAGAAGTTCCTTTAGAATTTGCTGTAAAGCTGGTTTAGTGGTGCTGAATTCTCTTAGCTTTTGCTTGTCTGTAAAGGTTTTAATTTCTCCAGCGAATCTGAATGAGATCTTTGCTGGGTAGAGTAATCTTGGTTGTAGGTTTTCCCCTATCATCATTTAAAATATGTCCTGCCACTTCCTTCTAGCTTGCACAGTTTCTGCTAAAATATCAGTTGTTAACCTCATGGGGATTCTTTTGTATGTTATTTGTTGTTTTTTCCCTTGCTGCTTTTAATATTTTTTTCTTTGCATTTAATATGTGATAGTTTGATTAATATGTGTCTTGGCGTGTTTCTCCTTGGATTTATCCTGTATGGGACTCTCTGCGCTTGCTCGACTTGATTAATGATTTCCTTTCCCATATTAGGGAAGTTTTCAACTAAAATCTTTTCAAATATTTTCTCAGTCCCTTTCTTTTTCTCTTCATCTTCTGTGACCCCTATAATTCGAATGTTGTTGCATTTAATGTAGTCCCAGAAGTGTTTGCAATGGTGGTCAATTCTTTTCATTCTTTTTTCTTTATTCTGCTCTGCAGTAGTTATTTCTACTATTTTATCTTCCAGGTCACTTATCCGTTCTTCTGCCTCAGTTTTTCTGCTATTGATTCCTTCTAGAGAATTCTTAATTTCATTTATTGGGTTGTTCCTCATTCTTTGTTTGCTCTTTAGTTCTTCCAGATCCTTGTTAAAGGTTTCTTTTATTTTCTCCATTCTATTTCCAAGATTTTGTAACATCTTTACTATCATTACTCTGAATCCTTTTTCAGGTAGACTGCCTATTTCCTCTTCATTTGTTTGGTCTGTTGGGTTTTTACCTTGCTGCTTCGTCTGCTGTGTGTTTCTCTGTCTTCTCATTTTGCTTAGCTTACTGGGTTTGGTGTCTCCTTTTTGCAGGCTTCAGGTTCGTAGTTCCTGTTGTTTTGGGGGTCTGCCAGAGTGGCTAAGGTTGTTTCAGTGAGTTGTGTAGGCTTCCTTGTGGAGGGGACCAGTGCCTGTGTTCTGGTGGATGAGTCTGGATCTTGTCTTTCTGGTGAGTAGGTCTATTTCCTGTGGTTTGTTTGGAGGTGTCTGTGACCTTATTATGATTTTAGGCAGCCTCTCTGCTAATGGGTGGGGTTGTGTTCCTGTCTTGCTAGTTGTTTGGCATAGGGTGTCCAGCACTGTAGCTTGCTGGTCGTTGAGTGGAGTGGGGTCTTATTGTTGAGATGGAGATCTCTGGGAGAGCTTTCACCATTTGATATTACGTGGAGCTGGGACATCCCTGGTGGACTCATGCCCTGAACTCAGCTCTCCCTCCTCAGAGGCACAGGCCTCACACCCACCTGGAGAACCAAGACACTGTCAGCCACACCGTTCAGAAGTAAAGGGAGAAAAATGGAAGAAAGAAAGAAAAAAGAAAATAAAAGTTATTGAAATAAAAAATAAGAATAATTATTTAAAAAAAAAATTTTAAATTAAGAGGTAATAAAAAACAAAGAAAAAAAAGAAAGAAAGAAAGAAGAGAACAACTAAACCAAAAAGCAAACCCACCAATGATAACAGGCACTAAAACATATACTAAAAAGAAAAAGAAAAAAGAAAAAAACTGACAGACAGAAACCTAGGACAAATGGTAAAAGCAATGCTCTACAGACAAAATAACACACAGAAACATACACATACACACTCACAAAAAGAGAAGAAGGAAAAACATATGTATATCATTGCTCCCAACGTCCACTGCCTCAATTTTGGTATGATTCGTTGTCTATTCAGATATTCCACAGATGCAGGGTACATCAAGTTGATTGTGGAGATTTAACCCACTGCTCCTGAGGCTGCTGGGAGAGATTTCCCTTTCTCTTCTTTGTTTGCAGAACTCCTGGTGTTCAGCTTTGGATTTGGCCCTGAGTCTCTGTGTAGGTCGCCTGAGGGCATCTGTTCTTCACTCAGACAGGACGGGGTTAAAGTAGCAGCTGAGTAGGGGCCCTGGTTCACTCAGGCCAGGGGGAGGGAGGGGTATGGATGCAGGGCGAGCCTGTGGTGGCAGAGGCCTGTGTGACATTGCACCAGCCTGACATTCCATGTGTTCTCCTGGGGAAGTTGTCCCTGGATCACGGGACCCTGGCAGTGGCAGGCTGCACAGGCTCCTGGGAGGGGAGGTGTGGATAGTGACCTGTGCTTGCACACAGGCTTCTTGGTGGCTGCAGCGGCAGCCTTAGCATCTTGTGCCAGTCTCTGGTGTTTGTGCTGATAGCTGTGGCTCACGCCCATCTCTGGAGCTCATTTAAGCAGTGCTCTGAATCCCCTCTCCTCACGCCACAACCCAAAACAATGGTCTCTTGCCTCTTAGGCAGGTCCAGACTTTGTCCAAGACTCCCTCTCAACCAGCTGTGGTGCATTAACCCCCTTCAGGCTGTGTTCACGCAGACAACCCCAGTCCTCTCCCTGGGATCTGACCTCCGAAACCGGAGGTTCAGCTCCCAGCTCCCACTTGCCCAGGCGGGTGAGCAGACAAACCTCTCGGGCTAGTGAGTGCTGGTCGGCACTGATCCTTTGTGTGGGAATTTCTCCACTTTGCCCTCTGCACCCCTGTTGCTGTGCTCTCCTCCATGGCTCCAAAGCTCCCCCCCAGCCACCCCCTGTCTGTGCCAGTGAAGGGGCTTCCTAGTGTGTGGAAACTTTTCCTCTTTCACAGCTCCTTCCCACTGGTGCAGGTCCCATCCTTATTCTTTTTTCTCTGTTTTTTCTTTTTTCTTTTGCCCTACCCAGGTACGTGGGGGAGTTTCTTACTTTTTGGGAAGTCTGAGGTCTTCTGCCAGTGTTCAGTAGGTGTTCTGTAGGAGTTGTTCCAATGTGGATGTAGTTCTGATGTATTTGTGGGAAGGAAGTTGATCACGTCTTACTCTTCTGCCATCTTGAAGGTCTCCCTGCCACATTTTATTTATACATCATCAATAGAAGGACATTTTGGTTGTTTCCACTTTGGGTTATTATGAATAAAACTGCTCTGAACATTCACATATGTATTTTTTGTGTGAATATATATCTTCAGTTCTCTTGGATATATACACATGAGTAAAATTGTTGAATTATATGGTAGCTCCATCTTTAAATTTTGGAAGAATTGCCAACCTTTTTCCAGAATGGCTGCTCCATTTTCCATCTCCTCAGCAATTATGAGGGTGCCAATTTTTCCACATCCTCGATAACACTTGTTACTATTCGTTCTTCTTTTGTTATAATGATTCTAGTGTTCATGAAGTGGTTCATGGTTTTATAGACATTTCTCTAATGAATAATTTTGATAATCTTCTCATGTGCTTATTGGCCATTTGTATCTTTGGATAAATTTTTATTCAAATATTTTAGCTAGTCTTTGTTTAGATTATTTTTTCTTTTATTGTTGATTTGTAATTTTTCATTTTATATTCTATATATGTGTCCTGTGTCAGACATAACATTTGCAAATACTTTATCCCATTCTATGGGTTCTAATTTAACTTTCTTGATAGTGTCCTTTGATAGCTACTGATGGACAAGTGTTTTCAACTTATGTCAAGTCAAACTATTACTCAAGTATGAAGGGAGAAAAAAAGGGCATCTTCAGACATTTTGGTTCTGTTGATTTCAGCAAGGATTTGAACCTCAAAATCTATTCTCACAAACTTGAGATTGAAAAAAGAAAGGAGTGTCTTAAGATAAATTAATATCCTAATGTTAGGATTCGAAGATCTCCTTCACTGTCAGGAAAGGTAGAGAATAAATTGTTGTACACTCACAGAGTTCTTGACCTCATGGGAAAAAATAAGTCATTAGATGGTCTCTTTGCAAAGAGCAAACACAGGACTGTTTCCCACATGCAACGATTTGGGCAGTCCGTATATGGTACTGGATTTTGCTCCTTCTTGTTGCTAAGAAGTTCAATTCCACTTCTGGTTTGTTATACTTGACTAAAGGAAAATTACTAAAGCAATCTGAGAATACTTTAGCCAGAACTGACGATGGGGTGAGGAGTGGCGGGGGGAATCTGTTTATATGCATCCAGAAATGCTCACCTGCCAGGGAAACAAAAAAAAAAAAAAAAAAAAAAATGAGGTTCATAAACCAACCAGGGGAAATATGATGTTAAAATTAAAATATTAAGGAACATTTTCAAAACAATGTCAAGCATTTAACTTAATAAAATTCTTGAATGTATGTATGAAGAAAGAGAACCCAAAGTGACATTTATTATCAGTCTTTTCCCTGGCTTTTAGGAATTATACTTATAACAGCAAGTAACGAATGGACTGAAGAAAATATCAGCCTAATAAAACCTTCCACTTATTTGTGATATAACCCATTAGACTAGAAAATCTCATTTGAAACTGTCAGCTTTCATTGTCTTAGAAGGAACACTTGCTTCAACTTAGCTTCTGTTTCTTTAATTATATCAGTATAGGTTTGTCTTCTTCATGTCTCTTTTACCTAAAAAAATATCTTTGTCACAAGACCAGGAAGGCTTAGGTTTCTTTAAAAGTTATACAATTTTCACAACTTGACAAAATTCAAAACTGCCCATTCAGTTTTATGTATCAGATTTAAAAAAAAAGACATTGTGAGTGGAAAACATATAATAGAGTAAGTTGGGGATACAAATAAAATATTTAACTCTTGATAATATATACTCACATACACAAATATATACACAGATGCACAATTTTAAATACTTTTGCATGTCTGATTGAAAAAATAGGGAAATTCTGAACAAGATATGGGACATAACAAGAAGTTTTTAGAGCAGATAGCTACCATTTTCATTTGAAAGTTTAATATTTGAGTAAACAGAAAGTCATATGGACAACTTTCTTATTACTTAGGAAGATATGATATAGACATAGACATGTGTATACAGTTTTAAAGAATATTTTAGAACTTTTATTCCTTTACTTTCGTTTTATCAGTTCCTCTTGGAAATATCATATACACACATTAGTAATGCCAGCAAAAAAGAAAGAAAGGAAGGGAGGAAAGATGAAGGAAGAGGAAAGAAACAACAAATTCTAAGACCCTTCTCAACAGAATATGACCCTATATATTGTGACTTATAAACTCTAAATATCAGTGAAATATCCTCATTATACATTTAGTCTTCTATGGTCCTATCACTTGTTGAATTCTAAGGTTAGATATCCCCTGGTGTCTTTCCAATAAAATATGTTTCTGTTTGAATAAACACTTACTGAAGACTTTTTAGTGCTAAGAATCCCATTGGTGCTGGGGGAAAAGAGATGAGTAAGAAAGAAGACCTACCTTCAGTATTATACATATAAGTTATATATAATAGTTGCAGATGTTCTCTTTCAAATAAAAATTATCTATCCAATCACAGTGATTCTGTGCTTTGTTTGTTAGGTAATAATCTTTTACTTTATTACTCATTTCTGAAAGTAAAATTATATATCACAAAATGTGTCACTGATCTTCAACATGGCTCCTCTGCTATTTGTGGATATCCTGTCTCTTAGATAGTCAAGAATCATAGATTATCCTTGTAATGTGGTATTGTATTTGGCAATGGTGTCAAAATTTGCTGACTGAGTAGCAAGAATTCCCTTTACTACACTGTACTTTGATAAATGTTAAAGGCTAAGAGAAGATCTTCTAGAACACTGACCCTTGACACAAGGATCTGAATACTAAGTTTCCTCTTTATGAGAAAGCTTGAAAAATATACCTGTTTGATTTGAGTCACAGTATTAATTTTCTCTTCCTGAACAACTGGTCAGTTTTTATCCCAAGAATATTGTAGATAATGTAACTAGGTTTTCCTCTGTGAATTAAATGTTATAAAGTCTAGAATTAAATTTGCAGTCTAATATAACAAACATGTATGCATTTTTTGGAGCAATCTCACATTTGCCTCTATTTTGTCTTTCTTTGCTTGTTTTGCTATCTTTTTTAGCACCTAGTTTTAGTAAAATATCTCCCTCTATTTCATATAATTTTGGAGTCACCTTAATTTTTCAATAGTAAGATGAGGTATTAAGTTAAATATAAGGCTAGCAGAATTAGTCTAGTTAAATATAAAAAGAGTTTTGTGAGAATGTTCGTTTGTTACATTATTCCATCATTCAAGGAGCATTAAAATTGTACTACTACATACTACAATACTCATGTTAGAATATCAAGATGAATGAGATATTGTACTGAAGGATCCTACACCTCAGTAGAGAGACCAAAAAAGTTAAAAAACAATTAAAAAGAAGTGTTATAAGTACAGTAAGTAAGAGTGTTATGATCAAACTCTTTTAAGTCAGAACGGTTCGTTAGGAAAGGATTCTAAAGAGAGAGGATGCCAAAACTGAACCATAATTAATAGTCAGTCAAACTGAAGAAGAAAAAATACATTTCAGGCAACAAGGTAAAATATGTAAAAACACAAATGTGAAAAGGAAGCATAGAATATTTGAGTAGCAAACCACAAGATTATTTGAAAACAAATTAGTTTCAATGATGTTGGATTATCTCATGGATATATTTTAAAACATAACAAATATCCTTTAAGTTTAAGCTGAAGTATAAGAGATGCAGGAGAATACATTATATGACCTCTACAATCCCACACTGTAATGATGTTTTAATTGGAATTTTAAATGTAATAATGAAATATTTATTTTGAGGTAATTTCTCATTCATGATTGGCCTGGTATATTTGAATTTAGCTCAGATTTCAAATAATAAAGGTAAAAATTCACCTGATATCTTTTTCATATTGAATAGAAAATGAATAAGATCAGGTTTTTAGAGAGGGCAATTTGGTCACTCAGGTGAATCACACAGAAAGAGCTAATAACTGAGAAGGAAAAAATATTAAATCAACTACAGAAAATGTACCACTTCAGTTCCTATTATTTTGGTTATGACTGCTAATTTATTGCTTGCTTTTGCTTTTGTAGGTTTGTCTGGAGAGGTTATTTTACTTTATGTTTTATCTTTCTTTATAGATGTCTTCAACCTGAATGATCACACTAGTCTTCCATGTTCCAATTTAAAACTCATGTTAAAATCACATTTAATAGAAAAATGTCTTCAGTTTTAATAATTTCCATCTCAATGTGCTGGTGGTAATGGGACACTAAAGCAATCAAAACAAAAAAACTATATAGACTAATAGATATTTAAACCTACAGAGTAGTTAAGAGACTCCAGAATCTTAATTTTACAAATGAGAAAACCGAGGACCAGGAATATTAAATAGCTTGCTGAAGTTTATTCAGCTTACTAGTAGCAAAGGTTGCTTTGGAATTCTCCACAGATTTGGGGTTTGTTTTGTTTTGCTTTGCTTTGCTTTTTGCATTGATTTTCTACCTCATTCTGATTATTTGTGTATTACTATTTCTAGAATAAATCAACTTTATTTTTCACAGTAAGTATGATGAGTCTCAGGGTGAACCAGGTTTTGTGGGGCTTAAAGATGAGACTTTCCTTAAGGAAGAAAAATGTAATTGCTACCTGAACACATTGTTAAAACCCCTTCCTGGACCACAGAAGGAGGGGTCCTGAGCCTTAAGCTTCAACAGCCTCACAGGAATTCCTTTCTCAGTGAGAATTATCAACATTTACTCTAAGGTCATATTTTGCTTTAGTAAACAAATGATGTAAATTGATATTTTTTTTTATGGGAATTACTAATGGGATTATATTACATATAAATTCATTTCACATTCAAGAGTGTATACAGATTATAATTTTATAAAAATTGTTTTCTTTTTTCATGTAACATAGAAAAGACTATACATTCCAGCCATAAATTTACTAAGGCTTAAAATATTTTAAATGAACACATAAATATCCAACTGAAATTCTGTGGATATGCATGATTATGATGTTTGTTAGATGATTTAATAAAATATTCCTAAATCACTAGAACCATTGTTCATATAAATCCAGAGATTGTGAATTACTTGCTGCTACTCTAAGACCAAATATTTATTAAAAAATGTTATATGGTCAATGTTCTGACACTAAGAAAATGCTCTTCTTTGTTATTTTATTAAGGGAACATTTTGAATATTTGGCCCGTAATCATTTAGGTATACAGAAAAATATATTTCATTTAAATTACCTTTTTTTTTATGGCAACTGACCAACAGTGTAGACTCACTCTGCCTCTTTTGATGTCATTTGCATAACACACCAAACATTTTAAGACACCAAATACTAAGGCTTGAGTGCATTAGCAATGCCAAGTACAGGGAGCTACTTGTGCCCTTAGTATTGACTTATCTATTAGTTTCATGAGATTATTTCATCATTCAGCACTACCAGGAAAACATTTAAATACAAATCCTTTGTGTATTTTTTTTTTTTTTCTTTGCTTAAGACAGAGATTAGATTGTCAGATTTAATACAGAAAAAAGTGCGTTCCAAAAACATTTTACCTTTTCACAGGACATGAAACCGCTGCTCAAAGAAACAATCAAGATGAAAAATGATGTCCCAGCAACTTTTTCTTCCTTGATTGTTTCAGCTAAAAGGTAGTTTTTAATGTAGAAATTCAAATAGTATTTGGAAGTGACTTTAATGCTAAGATGGCTTTTATAATGAAAGATAATTCACTGGTCCTCAGTTAAGTGTTTCCTGAGAGGTAGCAGGTTCTGAAAAGTTAATATGTGAGAAAACATTATAGCATTAATATGTTACAATCGAATGGAATGAGATAAGCTAGTATGTATATTTTTAATCAATTAGAGACACATTGTACTTTAAACTTTGGGATAAAAGAAGGGGCAATGCAAAAAATAACTCATACTACATTTTATGCTTGGAAGAAGGGAGAAAATAAGGCAAAAATTATTTCCATTATTTTACCAGATTGAGCTATTTAGCATCGTGTGACTTGTGGGATCTTAGTTCCCCCACCAGGGACTGAACCCGGGCCCTCAGCTGTGAGCGCAGGGAGTTCTAACCACTGGACCGCCAGGGAATCCCCCCTATTTAACATTCTTAAAGAATGACAAAAATACAGAATAATTAACAGTTTAATGTACTCCTCAAAAACCTAAATATCTTGAATTTTAAGAAGGTGGATCACAATATATATAATCTCCGTAAGTATATCTTAACGGATTAAGATATCTCCATAAGTATACTTGTGCAACTGTTTATTTGTACTCTCATGTCAAAATTTGATTGAAGGTCTCTTAATTAGACATTTTGAGGCATCTTGCAACCATATATATCTAAAGGTTTTATATATTTTTACCGAAAAATAGTATATTATGATTAATCCTTATCCTTAGCCTGAAGGGCCTAATTATTAGGACTCCAAGTATCTAAAAAGAATAATGCTGCATTGTTACTATTCTTTTGAGTGCTCAACAAGCTTTTCCTTTATTTGATAGAGACTCCTTTATGAAAGTTAACATTTTTATTATTTTTGCAATAAAACTATTTGCCTCACTTGTATTTTTGAAAAATCATTAGCTATTAATATTGAGTCTATTACATCATTTACAGATAAATTAAGTTCAACTTGATGTTTTATTATATTAGATTGAAACTTTCAGACTAAATTTTATTCATTCAACAAATGTACTCCCAAAGACTTCCTTGGGTGCCAGAGAGAAAATTGTGAACAAACACTATCCTGCTTTCATATTGCTTTGGGTTTAGCTAGGTAACAGAAAACCATTTATCTAGTAGTTGTTGGCCTTTGATTCTAGGACAATTTCTCTTGGGTTTGCTTAAATAAGGGAAATACTATATTTACAAATAAAATGTGTGCATTATTATTATAGGTACACCACACTATTGAGGTTTTTAAAACTTTTCTATAAAAAAGATACTTACTTTTATGCTATCAAATTTAAAAAGAAGTAACAAATTTACTATAAAAACCATGTCACATAATATGTAAGTTTGCCCATAGCACAAAATGATGACTGTCTCTAGGGGAAAACAAATTAATTTATATATAAATGGTTTCTATAAGTATCCTAACTTTAGAATATAAATATTGGAGTTTCTTTAGTAGCTATCTGTAGACTTCAGTAGTTGTAGGTAGCTGTGGAATGTAATTTTTGTCACCACAGACTTTCTGTGTCAATAGAAAAACAAAGTGTTAAATCAAATTCTTACAAATCAGGCAGAAACAAACAAACACACACCACTTAACAAAAACACACCACTTAATTTATAAGCTAAACAAAGTACAGCTCTTTGTAGTGGAATACAGCTAAAACTGTTTTAAACTAAGGGATCAAATCCCCATATTTGGCCATACTTGAAAAAGCCTTTGACCTTGAACAGGCTACTGAACAATGTATTATAATTACAATTTATAACCTTCTATAATCATATAACGTGTTGACATGAGGGCAGAAGTGTTTGCAAAGTATTTCTTCTTAGTCCACATATCTTAAAGGACACTCATTTTACTAAGTGATAGACAATTTCTATTATCAATTATGTGAAAAAATAGTGTAGGATTAAAATAGATGATGTGCTTGTAGTAGTCCACACCTGAATCTGAACTTCTGATTAGAGTTGTTTAAATGCTAACTAATCACTCATCTTTGCTGCCCCTTCTCCAACCCTTATTTTAGATAAGAATAATTCAAATATTAACTAGTGGGTCTCTCAATAAAGATTGAAGCACAACCATATGAAAAATACGTTTATTCAATATGTTGACATATTCTACAATAGGAACAATATAATTAGAACTTTTAGATTTTTATGAATAAAACAACTTTACATTGTTGCTAATACATTATCTCATGTTAAATGTATAGAGTCTCACACTCTTTGTTAATAAAAAGACAAATGCTTTGATCTATAATTTTGGTTTTATTCTTTAAGGTGTTTATCTTTATTTAAACAATAGTAGCCATTATTTTTTTTTCCTAAAATACAGCCTATCATTTTGTTTTATCTATATGATAAAATATTTATGTTTCATTAAGACTGTTAATTATACACAGTACAATCAAAATAAATACTGAGATCAATTTTTCCTATTTTGTTTGTGACAAATATAAATAGTTGCATATTCCATAAATCAGTATGAATAAAAACATACTGACTATTCAACATCTTAAAGCACTAACTTGGTGTTGAATCGAAACAATTGCTAAACATTAGAAATAAGTGTAAAATATTAATATTTTAGGTAGAATTTATAACTAAGAATAATAAAGGGAGAACTATCAGAAAAATGGAGTAAAAAATGATTGGACTGATGTGAATCCAGACCATGTCTATGTTTCTTCTTAGACAAAGTTCTGACCTTGACCCTGTTTTTTGATCCCCAGTACATGAAATCACCTTAAACTAAAAGCTACTTTTTATTTGTAAAATAAGTGCTAAAAACTCTCCCAAGAATTTTAAGTACATTTTCTCATTTAACTCCCACAACAGCTCCTTGAGATGAGTACTATTATTATCACTATTTTTACAGATTAGAAAACAAGACCTCAAAGAGATGAAGCAATTGACTTACTTTTACAAAGATACTCAAAACTTTTTGCATCTAATTCCATGCTGTAACAGTGACTTTTTATTAATATTCTGCTCAGGTTATGGCTTGGAAAACACCTTCATGTCAATCAGCTACATTGGGCCCTCCATATCCACAGGTTCTGCATCAGCAGATTCAACCAACCAAGGATTGAAAAATATGTGAAAAGAATTCCAGAAAATTCCAAAAAGCAAAACTTGAATTTGTGTGAGCAGGCAACTATTTACATAGCATTTACATCATATTTACAACTATTTACATAGCATTTACATTGTATTAGGTATCAGAAGCAATCTAGAGATGATTTAAAGTATATGGGATGATGTGCGTAGGTTATATGCAAATACTATGCCATTTTATATAAGGAACTTGAGCATCCTCTGGTTTTGGTATGAGAAGGGGCAGTGTTGCAACCAATCCCTTGCAAATACAGAGGAGAACTGTTTTCCCAGGCAATGGGTAAATTCCTAAGACTTTTTAATGGAAAGATATGTGTCATGCCAGAATGAATAAAAGAGGGACCAACAAGATAAGACATTTTAGGAACTTGTGAGCAGTCATTTTCAACTTCTACAGTTGCTTATTTTATTTATATTTATTTTCATTTGTTTCCATTTAATTAAATACAGATGCATAGGTATAGCAGGACTGGGATTAGCAAATCAACATGCTTTTCTCTTCTGCCTCTTAAATTGGCATTTTCTAGTATCAGCTAAAAACTCTACAGGTCCATCACAAGAAAATGATGGATTCCTGGGAAACTTGTCTTAATGCAATTATTTTATATACTTTACACATTCATTTATAAATTTTGCAATGTTGAAAAGGATATAAATCAGAAAAATAGCTTAGCGAAATTTGCTGTTTTGAAGTGATATCTCCACATTTTGATTTACATGTTTCCCTATTGTGATCATTTCGTCAAAGAGTAAAAGAAACATGTTACAACATTATTGTTGTTAAATAGAATGCACTCAAAATTATTTTATAATATACAATCCCTCAATCTCAGCATTTAGGAAACCCTAAGATCTAAAGTTATGTACTCAAATCCCTTCACTGGTAGTCCCTCTTGGCAAAGAAAGTATATCTCGTTCTCATTTTAGATTTTATACCTGTTTTTGACTACAAGCAGCTAGCGTGAATCTGTGCTAACAAAGGTCAGTTGCTGCTAGTATATAAGTAAGCATGAAATGACAGACAAGGGCCTTTAGACGAAAAGTCTATAGTGGGATCTCTATCCTTGGTCCTTACATCTAGAAATTTGTAGAAAGTATATTAACCTGTCTGCATCTCCGTAAAAGATTTGAGATGTAAAGGTAAAGATAAGTGGTTCATTAAAGGTAAATTGAGGCAGTTAATTCTCATTGCTTAAGACAATTTTGAAGACCATGGATAAAAAATGTTGCCAGTATTATGATACCGAAGTGTAAGGAGTGCCTTTTTGCTTGTTTGCTTTCCCTTATCTTTGAAAGTTGCTAAAGGCATACAAAATTAGATAATAGCTTACACAGAGAGAGCAGGCTGGAATGACCAAACATGCAACACAGAGCAAGAGTCTGCAAAACGTAGAAGAGGACATAGAGGAGATTAATCTGCAGACAGTATGGATTAGCAGAGGAGTCTTGATGCAGAGAGGAACAGGTTGGTAAAGCCAGAATGCATAAACAGCAGCTGATAGCATTGTTCTGAACACCAGATTTTACAGTGGTGAGATAAGCCAATCACAGCTTCCCAAAGAACACTCTGAAGATTATGTAATTGTTTTACATTTGTTTATGCCATACACACTTGTAATACATAAACAACAAACTTAGGTTAGGATCCACTAGTAAGAAATAAAATAATTAGTTCTCATGTGTTGTTCTGTTGTACAAGAGAGATGTTAATTACCTTAGTCTCTCCCCTTCAATTAATTCCCCCTAATAACAAAGTTAACTTTC
Source organism: Balaenoptera ricei (assembly GCF_028023285.1). Lineage (NCBI taxonomy): Eukaryota > Metazoa > Chordata > Mammalia > Artiodactyla > Balaenopteridae > Balaenoptera > Balaenoptera ricei. The sequence goes on along the minus strand of NC_082656.1, from coordinate 47,584,927 downwards.
TGAAACACAAATTTGATTGTCTATTTACCTGACTTGAAAAAACAAACTCTTTAACATGACATTCACAGTTCATCAATATTTATCTTTTACCTAATGCTATCTTAAACTCTGCTACTTCCCTCCACTACTACACCTTGAGATTTATCACACTAAATGTCTTAACAAGCTGGAAACACACAAAGCTGTTTTACAGCCTACTTTGCACAAGATGTTGCCTCCACCCAGACTGACCCTTCCTCTGTTTCCTGACTAGAGAATTCTTATTCCTCTCATAATTTTTGGGTCTAATGTCATTTTCTATGTAAATTCTTCTCTTACCACCCTTTGCAAAGCTAGTTGTTCTCTCCTCTGCATTCCTGGTACATAGTGGTTTTATTATATCACCTAAAGCCGTGGTTCACACTTATTTAATTATCATACATAGTCCGTTAGCTTCTAGTATGAAACTGTGTCGTATTCATTTTTATTTAACTGCCTACAACTGCCTAAAATATTGCTAGCTCATAATAGAACTTGGTTAAGTGAATGGAAGACAGTATTATCGATTGCAGAAAATCATTAATAGACCCATTAAAAAAAAAAAAAAAAAGCTCCCTGTGAAGATAAAACATACACTAGTTCAATTTCTATATACACCTGAAGTTCAAGTATATATATTTTTCTTTCAGTCAGTAGAACCTAGAAGAAACTCAGGAAATCGAAGTTCAAACAAGAACTAATTAATAATTAACAAAATATAAACAGAGTCTTAACTAATGAAGTTTTTAATAATTACTAGGTTTTTATTCATATCACTTCAAGGCCAAAGTGTTACAAAAACATATACTGTGCTCAAATGTGGGGAAAATTAATCTCTAAGAGAGAGCAAGTAGAAAAAAATATTAGCCCTGAAGTCTGTTTCATGGCTGTAAATCACTTGATATGTTAGTCTTTTTTTTTTTTTTTTAACATGGTACAAGTAGTTGTTTTTCATTTTTATTTTTTTAACATCTTTATTGGAGTATAATTGCTTTACAATGTTGTGTTAGTTTTGACTTTATACTTGATAGAATATCTCCTTTAAACATTTAGGCACTTGTTTTAGTCAAGATAGCAGCACAATTTTCTTTTCATCTATTGTTCTGGTAGAAAGTTTTCTTAGAAAATGAAAAATAATTCTTTAGTTTTAAAAAAACTTTGTAAAAATGACCCGGGAAAAATCCTATGATTCAAGTGTAATTCAAAATATGTTGACTTGGAAAAATTTATATTCCTACTACTTCTTTGATTTTACAATGTGGAAATTACTCCTTCCCTCTGATAATTAAAAAGTCAGTTTGCTCTATCTGAAATATGAGGAAAAATAAACATTTCTCAGTTATAAGGATAGAATATTTTCCTTTACTCTTCACAGCTTAAATAGTTAATATTAATTCAACCCTATGCTATATCTTAAAAATTAAATATAATCAAGAATCAGTATAATTTTCTCAAAGAGGAAATTTTCTTAAAGCTTTATCTTTTAATTTTCTTTCACACTACTGCACAACCATTTCTACACCACTAGGGATTCCAAAACGTCATATACTGCATTTCAAACCACTGAAGATTAATTTGTTAGTCTAGGCTTTAGTTTACCTAATTAATCAATTATTTCCTTCTTTGTTTATTCCTCCATGGTTTATCCTCTCATGCCTCTAGTGAACAACCATTTATTGAGTGTCCATTAGATCCATATCACTGTTGTAGGTGCTTTGTAAGATCCAATAATTAATCAGAAAAAAAACTTACTTTCACAGAGAGTGCAGTTTCTTAGATACAAATCCTAAATTACTTTAATACTATCTAGAAAGAAATACAAGACTTATTAAAAAATTGTCAAATCATGGTTTCATTCTTTGCAACTTGGTAAGTAAGAGAAAATTTTATCTCTGGAGACTTGGATGGAGATTTGAATGATGGGTAAAATTTTTGATGTGCTACCTTAGGGGAAGACCTTTTACAGTATAAAGTACAATATAAGAAATGTAATGAAAGATAGGATACATGTCACATGGATGAAACACTAATTATTGCAGCTTACTGATTTGAATAATTTATGAATATGTTAGTGGTAGATTCAGTTTGTAAAATTTGGCCAGGCCCATAGGGAATCCTAGAGGTAAATCACCAGTTCAGGGAGCCCCATGTGCTGCAAGAATGGGTCAGCATCAGTACCCTCCCCATGTTCAGTCACTGTCTGAGAGTGGTCAGTAAGAAGTGTGAACTTGGCGCAAGTTCCATGGTGGATACAGACAGGCAATAGTCATTTATGAGTGGCATATTTTTATAGTTGATACAACAACTAATAAAAGTAAGTATTCACTCTTTTTCATACTTAGCCTGTATTTTGTTTCTGTTTTGCTCAAGTAATTCCCTTCACTTATGTTGTCTTGCATTGGTGTTTGTCAATATTCTAGTCAACCTTTACATCCTAGTTCACTTGCCTCATCTTCTGTGATATCTTCTCTGATCACCCAATTACAACCCATAATCTCTGCAGTACTTTTCTGTTTTACCTTAATTGTAATTTTTGCTTTAAAAGTCAGTAATAAGTAGCTACAGGAAAGCTGGCATTTAGAAAAGTAACACTTCAAAATCTATTACAATTGCAATGTTTTTACATGTATACAGTAGTCCCCCCTTATCCACAGGGGATATTCTCCAAGACCCCCACTGGAGCCTGAAACTCTGAGTAGTACCAAACCCTATACATACTATGTTTTTTCCTATACATAAATACCTATGATAAAGTTCAATTTCTAAATTAGGCACAATAAGAGATTAACAGCAATAACAAACAGTAAAATAGAACAATCAGAACAACATATTGTAATAAGTTATGAGAATATGGTCTGTCTCTTTCTCTCAAAATATCTAATTGTACTCACCCTTCTTCTTCTTGTGATGATGTGAGACGATGAAATGCCTCTGTGATGAGATGAAGCGAGGTGAATGATGTATGCGTTGTGACATAGTGTTAGGCTACTACTGACCTTCTGACCATACATCAGAAGGCGGATCATCTGCTTTGGGTGATCCTGGATCATCGAGTCATGAGGACGTTGATGGCTGGATGTCAGAAGCAGGCCGTGTTGATCACTGGGGACCCCAGGAAGGACAGAGTGGGACAGCATAAGATTTTATCATGCTACTCAAAATGACACACAATTTAAAACTTAGGAATGGTTTATTTCTGGAATTGTCCATTTAATATTTTTAGACCATGGTTGACTACAGGTAACTAAAAACACAGAAAGTGAAACTATAGATAAGGGTGGACTACTGTACAACATTTTTTAAAACAATGACTAAGCATTGCATGAAATCATTCTTGGGCTTTTCATAAGACAAAACATATATTCATTTAGCAAAATATTTAGAGAGGACAATTTTTGTGGAAGATTTTGTACCAGTAATTTAAATTGCCTAAACGAATCAAACAAAATGGAGACCTCAGAAATAGAGGCAATGTGTCACATTAGAGTATATTTAAATCTTTAACTGATTCCTTCATAAGACTTTTTCCATATTCCCTGAAATGACACTAGAGGCTGAAATTTGATTAGAAGACCGAGAGTCTTATTGTATTGTTAATAATCCTCATCATATTGAATACTTATGCAATGTTAAAGGTGCGCCAGATGTTTTTCTAAGTGCTTTGAGTATATTATTTCATTCATTCCTTGAAGCAGCCCTATGTGTTAGGTACCATAACTAGCTCAATTGTACAGTTCAGTAAACTGAAGCACAAGAGACTAAGTAACGTTTCCAAAGTCACGTAGCTCGCATGTATTTTTTAATAGACAGAATGTGTTGATAGAATGATTGAAGGAAGGGTATAAGGAAAGAGATTTATAAATACATCCTCTGTATTTGAAAGTATTTCCTGACTCTTTCCTTTTTTCTTATATCAACTTCTGCCACATCAGTATAAGACACCATCATCTCTCACACACTCTATTGGCATGGACTCATCCATTCTCATTTCTCCATACCACATCCAGTATGACGTCTAAAAAAAAATAGAATTGCATCACATCTCTGCTTTAAACATTTTGTTAGCTTCACATTGCTTTTAGGATTAAAAATATATATATTCTTGCTGGCACACAGAGCCCCATACTGTGTGATACTTTAGCTCTTCAGCCTTATTGTACTCCATACTGCCTGTCCCTTAATTTCCAGTTTTCTTGTCGCATTGACTTTCTTGCATCTCCTCAGACAAACTCTGCTTCTTCCTGATGCAAGGTCTTTACACTGCCAAGAATTCCTCACCCCCAATGAATCCTAATCTTCTCCTAGATCTATCTTAGCTCAGTCATCACTTGTTCACTTTAGACAAGAGCCATTCCTTTCATCATGTAGACAAGTACTAAGGTAGTGCCCGTTTGATGTACAACTCCCCCTTCCCCACCCACTGTACACTCTGTGAGGATATGTCTTACAGAAGGTATACCATAGTTATTGGAAAGCTGGGTAGATGATGAATGAATCCATAGAATGGAAGTTGTGTAATAATAAAAGTGATGTTAGCTGACTGCTAAAAGTCTACGGCAACTTCAGTTTCATACACTTACATATAACACACACATACACAGGACATGAATGAAAGATCTTGGAGACTTGCAAGGTTGGCATATTATTGGTGGGGGGCATTCTGTCATTGTTCTAGTACAATTGCCATGTTCTACTGTGGCAGTCATTCTCAACCTTGACTGCACATAAAAATCACTGAACGGAAATTTTTAAACATATCTGTGTTTAGCCCTCAGCTCAGAACAATTAAATGAGTCTCTCTAATTCAGACACTGGTATTTTTTCAAAATTTCCTGAATAATTTTAATGGGCAGCCAAGACTGACAATCACTATCTCAGTCAAGGAAAGAGTGAAATACACCAGTAGAAATTATGCTTTTTCTCTTTGTTTGCAGATCAAGAAAAAAAAAAAAATATTTTAAGCTTAAGTGATTTTGTAGGATTGCATGAAAAATATCCCTAGTAAATTATTCCATTTTGTTCTACCTGTGGTCAACATGTTAAAAACATATTTGTATTAATCCATTTATATTTTACATCATAATTATATATATAGAGAGAGATTTATATAGAAGGTATTGTATATATTGTATATTATATACATTTATAATATTGGGGAAATTTTCACAAGGTCTTTCTCCTCTCTCTCTCTCTCTCTAGAGAGAGAAAGATGTATTTGATATACATCTCTCTCTATATATATATGATTTTGTAGGATTGCAAAAATCTACGTATATATGTGTATATATATATATATAGAGAGAGAGAGAGAGAGAGAGATGTATTTAATATCTTTGGGAAATTTTTATGGAGTAATGTGTATAAAACATATATAATTTTACTTATCTATTTCCCCATTACCATTATGCAAGTTATTTTTGTTTAGTTTTTTGCACAGAACAACTGTAAAATATTCATTTTTATGAACTATTACTTGGTGATTCATTGCTTCTGAAGTAAAACTATTTGATAGCAGTGGAAATGCCATCCTAATCATTAGTTATAAATATATACTAGGTGCTACTATTTCTTTGATGATGACTTTAAAAAAATGGTTTAGAAAAGAAAATCAAAAATAAGTTATGTCCAGAAGGTCATATGCATATTGTGAAGCCATTGATGATTTCGATATATTTTGTGACTTCCATAGCGTAATAATTAGCAATATTATAGTAATTTATTCAACATAATGATTAAGTCAAAAAAATTTAAATGCATTAATATTCATTTAAAAGTAAATATTCTCTACCTAGGCAAAAGGAAATCTCATATTTCACAGGCTTGTGCTTTTTAAATTATGTAATTAATGGTAAATATGTAAACAGTAAAGCAATACTAAAAATTAGTTCCATGATTTCATTATTTTGCATAATTACAACATGCATTCTCTATAAATCAGAAGGACTGAGAGTTTAGATTTAGCAATATTTTGAATGGATAATATTAATGAGGATAGAGAAAAAGGATAATTTTCTCAGGAGAACAAATTATGATTCTGATTATATTAATACAGAAATAGTAAAACAAATATTTTGGGGTAAATTATGTAAGCAATAAATTTTGCTTTTAAGTAAAAATATTTGGGGGAATGACCTGTACAAATGACCATTCCCATGATTACTCTCTATATTCAAAGGCCTTAATGTCCATTGTATTTATTTGTGCTCTAAAACCCACATGGATAATGTTCAACTTTAACTGTGCTATCTTACTTGAAAATTAGGAATGGTTTTCTACTTTCATTGAACTATCTTGAAGAAAAATTACATAAAAATTCTAATATTTTACTGCAGAATTTTCAAAAGGAATAATATGTGCAAGAGCTAGAGTTTAACATATATAAATTATTATATGTATGGAAAAAGAACATTTTGGTAACAGTAAACATCAAAAAGATATTTTAATTTTTTTTTAAGAAGTAATCATGCAATTATTTAGCTTGAGACACAAAAAATAGCATTAAATATTTCCATTGCTTCTATTAGATTATTATTTTCTTAATGCAGGTTTAATATTGTTACTGAAAAATATTTTTGCATTGTTAATCTTGTTTTACTGCATTTGCAAAGATATTTTTTAGTAAACATAAAGAAGAAATTGAAAGTATCATTTTGCAATTATTCTGGCCTAATTATTCACTCTGCTTAATAAGATCCTTCTGCAAGGGAAAAATCACACAATTCTGGGTATACAGTACTTGCTCAACTGTTAAGTTATAAGTAGAGACGTTTGGGATATGAATTTAAGTTTTGAGGCTGATGATACATCTTACAACTACTCCGTCATCCTGCTTGCAGTTCTTAACGTCTCAGCTTTAATGACTTATACTAAGGGAGACCATAGTGCCCATCTTATTTATATTACAACTAAAATTATTAAGAACTTGTTATTTGCTGAGCACCGCAAATAATTGAGGTAGGTACTCCTGGGGAACGAGGGTACTGAGATACAAGAAACTTAAGGTATTTTTTTTTTCCAGTGTCACATAGCTGGTAGAAATAGACTGAGATTTGAGCCCAGGCAATTACACTCCAATGGCAGAGCTGCCAACACTCTTCTGCCTTTTTTCCTGCCCCTGGCCCTGATATTCTCACCCAAAATACCTTGATTACTTAAAGAATATTAATATATAAAATCATTCAATTATGTCTGTGTTCCTATTTTCTATATTCCACATGAGAATGTAAGCTCTATTTTATCTCCAGCAGCAGATATGGAAACGTTCTAATATTTTTTTAGAGAAAGTTAATAGATTAATTGCTTATCTAAATCTTTCTTGACTTATTGTAAGAAATATTTACTAGTTCTTGTACCTCAATTACTGTATTTTGTTTTCTCTCATAATCATAATGTTAAATTATAAAATATTTCAAATTTTTGTAAAAGCTAGATCATAAAACTTTCACTAAGTATTGTTAAATTTCCCTCCAAAGTGGTATTCCTAAATGACAATTTCATGATAAAAATATAAGTTCCCAATATTCTTAACAGTGCTTGATATTGAAACACTTTTACATTAAAAAAAATTAAAGTATGGTTGCCAAAAACTTACTCTCAAACATGTTTTATTTTTATATCCTGATTATTCTGATTACCACTTATATCAAACATATATGCTTACAGGACTTTTATATATCCTTTTCTATAAGTTTCCTTTTTATATCTTCCTAAGACTTGAATATGAGGATAATAATAGCAATTACAATAGCTTACAAAAGTTGAATGGCAATAATGTATCAGATTCTGTTCTAAGTGCTTTATATACATTAATGCATATAATCCCTACCACAACACAATAAAATCATTATTATAACTATTCTCACTTTAGAGATGAAAAAATTGCAATATAGAGAGATTAAGAAATTTACCTGTGTAAGTGGTAGAGCTTGAGGAAAATCTTAAACACACATGTATAAACCAAGGCCAAAATATTAATGACAGATTAATACATTTGATTATATTATTTTATTAAATTTGTGCACTAAAAATAAAGTTAGAAGTCTTAAACATACAAATTTAACTTCTGGCCTTGAAGGAGTATCTAGTGTCTGTGTAAGCTTTCTAGCCATGTACAACTGTGAAAGATGAATAAAATACATAAATCAAATTCTTGAAGACATCACAGATAAACTAAGGCAGCCAGGACCTGAGAAGCAAGATATCAAAATTAGAGACAATACTAATTTCTATCAGAAATGAAATGGACCTATAAAAGTTGCTTATTCATACAATGTAATAGTATATGCAATGGAAAATAATAAATGATTGCCTCACCTAACAACCTGAATCAATGTCATAGACATAACTTGAAAGGAGGAAGACACAATGTCTAAGTTTGAGCTGCTATAACAGAATGCCATAGACTGAGCAAAAACAACAGAAATTTATTTCTCACAGTCTGGAGGTTGGGAAATCCAAGATCAAGGTGCTGGCAGATTCTGTATCTGGTGAGAGCCTGCTCCTGGTTCACAGACAGCCATCTTCTAACTGTGTCCTCACATGGCAGAAGGAGTGAGGGAGCTCTCAGGGGTCTCTCTCAGAAGGGCACTAATTCCATTGATGAGGGCCTCTCCCTCATGACCTCATCACCCTTACCAAAGGGCCCACCTCTTAATACCTCACATTGGGGGTTAGGATTTCAACATGTGAATTTTGAGGGGACATGAACTTTCAGTCTTTGACACACAAAAAAGAATATATTAAATGTGTTAATTTGTAAATTTAAAAGAGGGGGGAAAAACTTACTATAGGAAGAAAGAAATCAGAAAAATTATTACCTTTTAAGGGAGGTTAGTGACTGGAAGTTGGTGTTCTGGTATGGAAACAATGTAGATGATGGATATGTGGTGTTGTTCGTGCGAAAAAATATCTTATAAATTTTGTATTTTGTATATGTTATACTTTATGAGTAAAAGATTTTTATGAAATCAAATAACCTCAAAAAATTTTAAAATAAGTCACAAATCAAATATATTTTAGAGTACATAACAGAATAAGTAGTTACCAGAATGGATTAAAACTTGTACAGTACTGGTCCAGAACCCACTTTCAAAGTCAACAGTAACTTTTGTCTCTCCAGATCCAATAGAAATTTGTAGTTGGCCAGAAATATGCAAGTAAGTAATTGACCCACCCACCTGGAATCACTCTTCACGCTTAGTTTCCAGATATCAGAAGTTTCTGGAAATCCCTCCAACCTATCTGGCCATTTCCTCTCTGTCTCCTTTGTTCTTTCTTCTTGTATTGATTTGGAATTGATATCGGAAACACTCTAAGTAAGGTCTTTTGTGAGTAATGTACTTATTCCATTTTAGTTAAATATTCATTGACTAATATATATAAGCTCAGTGAGGGTAGGGACTTTGTCTTGTTCACCTATGTGTTCTTGGCACTGTGTCTTTGGTGCTAAGAAAAATTCCTGACACATAATAGACATTCAATAAATAGCAGTTGAATGAATGAATTAAAAAGCATCATTTTACTTTCACATCAGTGTTGAGACATAATTCTCCATGGATCTTTCATATTTCTCACAGCTTTTGACCAAAGCAGTGACTGCCCCTCCCCCAAATTATTATAAGAAATACTAGCAAGATAAAGATAGTTCCTATCTCCAAAGAGAAAGGCAGGCATACTCAAAAGCATGAAGATAATGTCTCCTTCTGGAGTAATGGGCATGTAAGTTTATTGCCAATTATAAATTAATTTACTTTCAACTTACAACTTTCAACTTCAACTTTACTTACAACCTACTGCATGTACAGGTTCCACCTGATGCTTGTCAAAGCAAAAATTGTGTTAGACAAACTTAAACAGACAAGGAAGACTTTATTCAAGGTTATTGCAAGAAGGAAGAGAGGCCAGGATTGAGGCTAAATTCACCTCCACTAAAACAAAGGTGGGAGAGCTTTTGAGACCTGGAGTGAGTGGAGGAATCATAGGCAATCTATGTTTGTTAATTGACCTTATCTAAAGGTAAAGTAAACTTTCTACCTTCCAGACAAGAGGTAGACTTACAACTTGAAGCAAGGTGTCAGATGAAGTTAAGTTAAGCCCACAGAAACTGGGAGATAGGGATGCTATCTTTCTTGAAGATTATATTCCCAGGTCCTTGAGAAAAAAGATTCTGTGGCTGTAACACTGGCAAGAGGTTTCTTAGACTTACATCTCAAAGGGACAGAGAAATTATAATTTTCAATTACAAATTGTTCAAAGTAAATTCTCTAAGGAAAGTGAGGTCAGGACTCTAGAGGCAGGAGAATCCTGTCTAAAGTATGGTCAAGCTGAAGGAAATGTTAAAGCCCTCTTGGAATCACCCTGTGGGAATTGGGGCTTGGAGAACCAGTCAAAAAAATTGGTGATTCTCTGACTATTGTTGTTGCTGTGAGTAATAACTACCTTTCCTCTTTGACTCAGGAGTCTTGTGTCTTCTCTCAATATACATACATTTGTGGCAGTTTACCTTGTCAGCCATCAAATAGGATAAAATCACAGATGCTTCAGAGTTCTTAATAATCTGACATTAGATTTTGAACTTTGGGGAAAATTCACTAGAATTTTCCTACACTGAATGAGACTGAATGAGATCACTTCAGTCATTATTAACATAATATGTAAATATTTAGCAGTTGTTTAAGATATAAGAAAACCCATCTAATGAAGAACTGAATTGACTGGGAAAACAGTATATAAAAGTTGTATATATTGTCCCACTGATGACTCATAATTAATTTAATTGCTAGTGTTTAATGATTTCAGTTTATAAAATAAGAGGCATCATATTTTTCTAAGCTTTAGATAAGTTTATTATGAAGTGATGGGGAGCCAAACACAGAGAACCCTAACCTCAAATTCAAACTGATAATGTTACGTTGCTTAATGCAGCATTGCTTAAAGCAATAAAGTACTTTAAACAACAGTGTAGAAACAATCTTCAAAAGGAGAGGAACAAGATGCATCACCTCTGATTTTTAGATTTTGCTTCTTCACATGGTCATAAATAAGCAAATGTATTATCTTTCATAAAGCACTTAGGTCATAATATTTAGTTGGATTCCATTTTTTTCACTTGAATGAAAAAATTCAATTAATAGTGAAGAGTTTCTACCTCATTGCAATTGTTTCTCTTTTTTTTTTTTGAATTTTATTTTATTTATTCCTTTTAAACAGCAGGTTCTTATTAGTTATCTATTTTATACATATTAGTATATATATGTCAATCCCAATCTCCCATTTCATCCCAACACCAACACAATGTCCCCCTTCCTCCAAATGTATCCATACATTTGTTCTCTACATCTGCGTTTCTATTTCTGCCTTGCAAACCAGTTCATCTGTACCATTTTTCTAGATTTCACATATATGCTTTAAAATACAATATTTATTTTTCTCTTTCTGACTTACTTAACTCTGTATGACAGTCTCTAGGGCCACCCACGTCTCTACAAATGACACAATTTCATTCCTTTTTATGGCTGAGTAATATTCTATTCTATATATGTACCACATCTTCTTTACCCATTTGTATGTCGATGGGCATTTAGGATGTTTCATGCCTTGGCTATTGTAAATAGTGCTGAAATGAACATTGGGGTGCACGTGTCTTTTTGAATTATGGTTTTCTCTGGATATATGTCCAGTAGTGGGATTGCTGGGTCATATGATCATTCTATTTTTAGTATTTTAAGGAACCTGCACATTATTCTCCACAGTGGCTGTATCAATATACATTCCCACCAACAGTGCAAGAGGGTCCCCTTTTCCCCACACCCTCTACAGCATTTGTTGTTTGTAGATTTTCTGATGATGCCCATTCTAAATGGTGTGAGATAATACCTCATTGTAGGTTTGATTTGCATTTCTCTAATAATTAGTGATGTTGAGCAGATTTTCATGTGCCTCTTGGCCATCTGTATATCTTCCTTGGAACAATGTCTATTTAGGCCTTCTGCCCATTTTTTGATTGGGTTGTTTGTTTTTTAATATTGAGCTGCATGAGCTGTTTATATATTTTGGAGATTAACCCTTTTTCCATTGATTTGTTTGCAAATATTTTCTCCCCTTCTGAGGGTTGTATTTTCATTTTGTTTATAGTTTCTTTTGCTGTGCAAAAGCTTTTAAATTTTATTTCCATTACTCTAGGAGGTGGGTCAAAAAAGATCTTGCTGTGATTTTTGTCAAAGAGTGTTCTTCCTGTGTTTTCCTCTAAGAGATTTATAGTGTCCACTCTTACATTTAGGTCTTTAATCCATTTTGAGTTTACTTTTGTGTATGGTGTTAGGGAGTGTTCTAATTTCTTTCTTTTACATGCAGCTGTCCAGTTTCCCCAGCAGCACTTATTGAAGAGTCTGTCTTTTCTCCATTGGATATCCTTGCCTCCTTTGTCATAGACTAGTTGACCATAGGTGCGTGGGTTTATCTCTGGGCTTTCTATCCTGTTCCATTGATCTATATTTCTGTTTTTGTGCTAGTACCATATTGTCTTGATTACTGTAGCTTTGTAGTATAGTCTGAAGTCAGGGAGTCTGATTCCTCCAGATCCTAATTTTTTCCCTCAAGATTGTCCTGGCTATTTGGGGTCTTTTGTGTCTCCATACAAATTTTAAGATATTTTGTTCTAGTTCTGTAAAAAATGCCATTGGTAATTTGATAGGAATTGCATTGAATCCGTAGATTACTTTGGATAGTATAGTCATTTTCACAATATTGATTCTTCCAATCCAAGAACATGGTATATCTCTCCATCTGTTTGTGTCATCTTTGATTTCTTTCATCAGTGTCTTATAGTTTTCTGAGTACAGGTCTTTTACCTCCTTAGGTAGGTTTATTCCTAGGTATTTTATTCTTTGTGTTGCAAGAATGAATGGGACTGTTTCCTTAATTTGTTTCTGATCTTTAGTTGTTAGTGTATAGGAATGTGAGAGATGTCTGTGCATTAATTTTGTATCCTGCTACTTTACCAAATTCATTGATTAGCTCTAGTAGTTTTCTGGTGGCATCTTTAGGATTCTCTACGTATAGTATCATGTCATCTGCAAACAGTGACAGTTTTACTTCCTTTCCAATTTGTATTCCTTTTATTTTTTTGTCTTCTCTAATTGCCGTGGCTAGGACTTCCAAAACTATGTTGAATAAGAGTGGCGAGAGTGGGTATCCTTGTCCTTTTCCTCATCTTAGAGGAAATGCTTTTTGTTTTTCACCATTGAGAATGATGTTTGCTGTGGGTTTGTTTTATATGACCTTTATTCTGTTGAAGTAGTTTCCTTCTTTGTCCATCTCTGGAGAGTTTTTATCATAAATGGGTGTTCAATTTTGTCAAAAGCTTTTTCTGCACCTATTGAGATGATCATATGGTTTTTATTCTTCAATTTGTTAATATGGTGTACCACATTGATTGATTTGTGTATACTGAAGAATCCTTGCATCCCTGGGATAAATCGCATTTGATCATGGTGTATGATCCTTTTAATGTGCTGCTGGATTCTGTCTGCTATTATTTTGTTGAGGATTTTTGCATCTATATTCATCAGAGATATTGGTCTGTAATTTTCTTTTTGTAGTATCTTTGTCTGGTTTTTGTATCAGGGTGATGGTGGCCTCGTAGAATGAGTTTGGGAGTGTTCTTTCCTCTGCAATATTTTGGAAGAGTTTGAGAAACATGGTTGTTAGCTTTCCTCTAAATATTTGATAGAATTCACTTGTGAAGCCATCTGGTGCTGAACTTTGTTTGTTGGAAGATTTTTAATCACAGTTTCAATTTCATTACTTGTGATTGGTATGTTCATATTTTCTATTTCTTCCTGGTTCAGTCTTGGAAAGTTATACCTTTCTAATAATTTGTCCATTTCTTCCAGGTTGCCCATTTTATTGGCATAGAGTTGCTTGTAGTAGTCTCTTAGGATGCTTTGTATTTCTGTGGTGTCCGTTGTAACTTCTCCTTTTTCATTTCTAATTTTATTGATTTGAGTCCTCTCCCTCTTTTTCTTGATGAGTCCTGCTAAAGTTTTATCAATTTTTTTATCTTCTCAAAGAACCAGCTTTTAGTTTTATTGATCTTTGTTATTTTTTGTTAATTTCTATTTCGTTTATTTCTGCTCTGATCTTTATGATTTCTTTCTTTGTACTAACTTTGGGTTTTGTTTGTTCTTTCTCTAGTTCCTTTAGGTGTAATGTTAGATTGTTTATTTGAGATTATTCTTGTTTCTTGAGGTAGTATTATATTGTTGTAAACATCCCTCTTAAACTGCTTTTGCTGCATCCCATAGGTTTTGGGTAGTCATATTCTCATTGTCATTTATTTCTAGGTATTTTTTTTTTATTTTGTCTTTGATTTCTACAGTGATTTCTTGGTTATTTAGTAACATATTGTTTAGCCTCCATGTGTTTGTGGTTTTTTCCTTTTTTTCCCCTGTAATTTATTTCTAATCTCATAACATTGTGGTTGCAAAAGATGCTTGATATGATTTCAATTTTCTTAAATTTACCGAGGCTTGATTTATGACCCAAGATGTGATCTATCCTGGACAAGGTTCCGTGTGCACTTGAGAAGAAAGTGTAATCTGCTGTTTTCAGTTGGAATGTTCTATAAATATCAATTAAATATATTTGGTCTATTGTGTCATTTAAAGCTTGTGTTTCCTTGTTAATTTTCTGACAGGATGATCTGTCCATTGGTGAAAGGAAGGTTTTAAAGTCCCGCACTATTATTGTGTTACTGTCAATTTCCTCTTTAATAGCTGTTAGCATTTGCCTTATACATTGAGGTGCTCCTATGTTGGATGCATATATATTTATAATTGTTATACCTTCTTCTTCAATTGCTCCATTGATCATTATGTAGTGTCCTTCCTTGTCTCTGGTAACATTCTTTATTTTAAAGTCTATTTTATCTGATATGAATATTGCTATTCCAGCTTTCTTTTGATTTCCAATTGCATGGAATATCTTTTTCCATCCCCTCACTTTCAGTCTGTATGTGTCCCTAGGTCTGAAGTCGGTCTCTTTTAGACAGCATATATATGGGTCTTGTTTTTGTATCCATTCAACAAGCCTGTTTCTTTTGGTTAGAGCATTTAATTCATTCACTTCATTCACATTTAAGGTAATTATTGATATGCATGTTCCCATTACCATTTTCTTAATTGTTTTGGGTTTGTTTTTGTAGGTCCTATTCTTCTCTTGTGTTTCTCACTTGGAGAAGTTCCTTCATCATTTTTTGTAGAGCTGGTCAGGTGGTGCTGAATTCTCTTAGTTTTTGCTGTCTTAAAGCTTTTGATTTCTCCATTGAATCTGAATGAGATCCTTGCCACGTAGAGTAATCTTGGTTGTAGGTTCTTCCCTTTCATCACTTTAAATATTTCATGCCACTCCCTTCTGGCTTGTAGAGTTTCTTCTAAGAATTCAGCTGTTAACTTTATGAGAGTTCCCTTGTATGTTATTTGTCATTTTTCCCTTGCTGCTTTTAAGAATTTTTCTTTGTCTTTAATTTTTGTCAATTTGATTACTATGTGTCTTGGCGTGTTTCTCCTTGGGTTTATCCAGCCTGGACTTTCGTGGCTATTTCCTTTCCTATGTTAGGGAAGTTTTCAACTATAATCTCTTCAAATATTTCCTTTGACCCTTTCTCTTTCTCTTCTCCTCTGGGACCCCTATAATGCAAATGTTGGTGCATTTAATGTTGTCCCAGAGGTCTCTTAGGCTGTCTTCATTGGTTTTCATTCTTTTTTCTTTATTCTCTTCCACAGCAGTGAATTCCACCATTCTGTCTTCCAGATCACTTATCCGTTCTTCTGCCTCAGTTATTCTGCTATTGATTCCTTCTAGTGTATTTTTCATTTCAGTTATTGTATTGTTTGTCTCCGTTTGTTTGTTCTTTAATTCTTCTAGGTCTTTGTTAAACATTTCTTGCATCTTCTCGATCTTTGCCTCCATTCTTTTTCTGAGGTCCTGGGTCATCTTCACTATCATTATTCTGAATTATTTTTCTGAAACATTGCCTATCTCCACTTCATTTATTTGTTTTTCTGGGGTTTTATCTTGTTCCTTCATCTGATACATAGTCCTCTGCCTTTTCATTTTGTCTTTCTGTGAATGTGGTTTTTGTTCCACAGGCTGCAGGTTTGTAGTTCTTCTTGCTTCTGCTGTCTGCCCTCTGGTGGAAGAGGCTATCTAAGAGGCTTGTGCAAGCTTCCTGATAGGAGGGACTGGTGGTGGGTAGAGTTGGGTGTTGCTCTGGTAGGCAGAGTTCAGTAAAACTTTAATACACTTGTCTGCCAATGGGTGGGGCTGAGTTTCCTCCATGTTGGTTGTTTGGCCTGGGGCAACCCAGCACTGGTGCCTACAGGCTTTTTGGCGGAGTTAATGGTGGACTCCAGTAGAGCTCACACCAAGGAATACTTCCCAGAACTTCTGCTGCCAGTGTCATTGTCCCCACGGTGAGCCACAGCCACCCCCTGACTCTGCAGGAGACCCTCTAACACTAGGAGGTAGGTCTGTTTCAGTCTCCTATGGGGTCACTGCCCCTTCCTCCTGGGTCCTGATGTGCACAATACTTTGTGTGTGCCCTCCAAGAGTGGAGTCTCTGTTTCCCCTAGCACTGTCGAAGCCCTGCAGTCAAATCCTGCTAGCTTTCAAAATCTGATTCTCTGTGAATTACTCCTCCTGTTGTCAGATTCCCAAGTTGGGAAGCCTGACGTGTGCCTCAGAACCTTCACTCCAGTGGGTGGACTTCTGTGGTATAATTGTTCTCCAGTTTGTGAGTCACCAACCCAGGAATTATGGGATTTGATTTTATTGTGATTGCACCCCTCCTTCCATTTCATTGTGGCTTTTCCTTTGTCTTTGGATGTAGGGTATCTTTTTTGGTGAGTTCCAGTGACTTCCTGTCAATGATTGTTCAGCAGTTAGCTGTGATTCCAGTGCTCTCACAAGAGGGAGTTGCAATTGTTTCTTAACTGCTAGAACCTATTCTGAATGGCATCATAATTTTTACTACTAATTTGATTTTAGAAACTCACTGTGGAATAAATCCATTCGGTTTTCATTTCTCCCATGTTTCAGGTGTGACGGTACTAGAAGGACCTATCTATGCCGTTGGAGGCCATGATGGCTGGAGCTATCTGAACACAGTGGAGAGGTGGGATCCTCAGAGTCAGCAGTGGACATTTGTAGCTAGTATGTCAATTCCCCGAAGCACAGTTGGTGTGGCAGCATTGAATGGCAAGTGAGTAGACTTTCCTTTTTTATTTGAAAAAAAAGTTTTTGAGTGAATATTGTTTTAAAAATAGCATTTAGTAAACTGCTTTGATAAAATATTTAAATATTTTGTTTTTGATTTTTTTTTTTAAGTTTAGTCTTCATGGATCATTGACATATCAAGACTACATATTTTTCTGATTGTCCCTTCTTATAAAATAAAAACCAAAACTTCTTTACAATAACTGTTTTTTTTTAAAGTATCACATATATTTCATGAGAATTATGTGAACTAACGATCTGCATATTTATATCCTTTCTGGTAAAATAGTCTGAGGAGCCTTCAAAAGACTATTAAAAATTTGGTACTTAGTATATTTTTTTGCATGATTGTATGTCTCTTCACTTTTCTCCTTTCCATTCCTATCACCCTAAATGGGGAATTTTCAAACACAACACTGTTGATATTTTGAGTCAGATAATTGTTTGTTTGGTGCAGGGCTCTGTCCTGTGCATTGTACAGTGTGTAGCAGCAGACTGGCTTTTATCTACTAGATACCAACTGCAACACCCTGCCCAATGTGGTAACCAAAAAAGTCCCTCTGAGGTGGCAAAATACACTCCCTCTCACTGCCATGAGAAACTCTGCCCTAAAAAAGCTAATAACACCTCTGGTTTGAAAAACAGCAAAAGCTTCCAATCTGTTTACTTGTCTTTCCACTAAAGTCCATTTGCTAAAGCTGCCACAGCTGCTTAACAAATGCAAGTAATATTTCAGTCCTCTTCAAGAACTTCTCTTTACAATTAGAACACAATGCCTATCTTTACCTAAAGGGACCTACTGGATCTTGTTTCTGCCTATTCTACATTTTTTCTCTGTACATCAGCCAAATTGCCCTTTTATCTTTGCTTCAAATATAGCAGCTCTAACCAAACTTAGTCCCTTTGAATGTGCTCTTTTCTTTGAGATGCTGTTCCTACCCATCATCACGTGTCTGGGTTTTTCTCATTTTTCAGATTTCATCTCAAAATTTGTCCACAAAGAAAGTTATTTACTATTCATCCTATTAAAATAAACCGCCCTGCACACTATCCCAAACTGCTTACTGTTCTTAAAATTACATACATTACTGTTTTCTCTTTTTACTAGATATACATGTTTAATGAATGTTGGACTTCAATTTTCATTTAGGTTTATTTGATGCCTAAAATTGTATTCTTAGTGTCATGTATACTTCCTGAGAATCCATTTAGGATTTTGCCTGGAAATAAATATTTACATATTAATTAGAGAAAATGTTAGATCTATACATTTGAAATCTTTTCGTCTGAAAATGTGATCTTAATTTTATCTCTTAAAATTAGTCT
The DNA here is from genome assembly GCF_028023285.1 of Balaenoptera ricei. Classification (NCBI taxonomy): domain Eukaryota; kingdom Metazoa; phylum Chordata; class Mammalia; order Artiodactyla; family Balaenopteridae; genus Balaenoptera; species Balaenoptera ricei. The sequence continues at coordinate 47,566,309 of NC_082656.1, read as the reverse complement.
CTATGTATTTCAGTGGTTTTAATTTAGGTATAGGTTTAGTATTTTCTTTCTGAGTTTTATTCACACTTATTTGTATTTTTGAACATTTTAGATACTATATTTTAGTTTATATATTTGTATGTGTTAATAATTATACATTTATAGTACACTGGAGAAGAAAGTTTAAATATCTATGTTTATAATAACCATCTTACTAAATGCATGTATCAGTTAGTTTTTTGATTTATAATAATAGATTTTCTAGGAAGATAAACATGGTAAACTAATAATGAAACTTTGTCACTTCCTTCTTAATATTTATGTTTATTTCCTTTTTATTGTATTGCTTTTATTTTTAGAATAGTGATATAAATAGTAGTGATATTGGGTGACCTCGTTTATGTCTTTTAATTGGAAAGACTTTAATGCTTTATAGTCTGTGTGATATTAGTTGCTATTTGAGATACTTATACCATGTGGTGTCAAGGGCAAGATCTTGTCATTGCCTGTAGTTTCACTAATGGAGATTTTATTTTAAAAAATCAACCTTGGTATAATGTTTTATTAAATTCTTTCTAAAAATTTATAAACTTATATTTTCCTTATTTGATCTATTAATATGGTGATTTACAAAAATATTATAATTGTAAATCATTATTACATACTTAAAATAAAACCAACTTATCCATGTTGCATTATTCATTTAGTATTTTGTTGCATTCTATAGTCTATGATTTTTCATCTATGTTTGGTCTATATATCTTTTGAAAAACCATTTCATAATATTTTCCATTATGATATGAAGCTTTTCTTAGCATAATAACATCATAACATGAATTGAGAAGCTTTCTACAATTTATCTGCTATAAGCATCTCCAAACATGGGAAGTATATATTCTTGAACATGACAAATGATAGAAAAAATTATATGTATATTATCATATATATTCCCTTTAAAAGTTATATTTTACTGAGATTCTAAAATTTAGCAGAAGGCAGTTGTACCTTACTTCTAATCCTATGACTATTAATAATAATCCATCTTGTATTGTTATATCTTCTTTTGTACTGTTATTAACCTCCTAATTTGTTATTTTTAGGTGTTAGCATTATTACTAATTTTGTCTTATCTTAGGTTTTGTCAGTATAATTATTTGGTTTTGTTTTTGTCTTTAATCAAATGTGTGCATAGAGTGAAGTTATACTTGTTTCCTCTCTTGTTTTCTTATTCATTAATTTGCACTTGGCTCAGTTTTATTTAATATGTCTTGAAATTCAGAATTTAACGATAGTATTAATAATTGTATTTGCAGTTTATTCTTCTTTAATATATCAAAATTATCATTTTAATTGTTTCCATTTCTTGCCTATTAAGAATAGTTTGGCTGTGAACATCCTCACTTATATATGTCCTTTGTGAGCATGCATACAAATTTTAGCAGAGTGTAGACCTGGAACTGCGATTGCTAGGCTATACGGTATTCTTGTGTTCAGCCTTAAGGGATAATTCCCAGAAGATTTTGAAAGTGTTTTCCTAATTTATGTACATATTCACACTGTACTAGAGTTCTAGATACTGATTTGGTAACGCCAGTTTTTATCTTTTATGGTTTTTATCTATTCTGGTAGATAATGCTATCACATTCAGTTAATGACTGAGATTGTGCACCTTTTATATACTTATTAACAATTTTATATCTTCTGGCTGAAGTATATATTAAAGTCTTTTTCTTGTTTCCATTTGGGTTTCTGTCTTTTTCATTTTGCCTTGTAGAGTTCTTCATATGTTCTAGAAATTATTTCTAGGTAAATATATCTCACTTTATTAGTAGTAGTATATTACTATTACTACTACTATTATTTTCCAGGAAGGATATGTTGATTATATAATTTATTAAACTTTATGTCTAAAAGGAATTTTCCTATGTCTTCACACATTTGTTGTAAATTGGCTTGAGTAATTTAATGTCACAGCCTTGTATCGTTATAGTTAAGTAGATATTATATACTTACTTATCTTCTGTCATTTTTTTTTAAGGGAGATGTGTGGTAAGTCCAGTAGTTTCTCATCTTTAATATGTTTTTATATCTCATTCTTATAGATGTTTTGACTATATTTCTACCAGTTAGGGTATAGTCAAGAGACAGAAACCACTCCAGCCATTTATCAGTGATTCTATATAATCTAATATAAAGATTTGTTAAGTAGATATAAAAATTAGCTAGTTAACCAAAAAGTCAACAAGAGAACACTATATCATAAATGTATCCGCTAAAGGAAACAGCTACCACCCCTAGTGTTGGAAAACAAAAGAAGAAATTGTAGTTATTAAGATTTAGAAAATCAGAGGAGAGTCCCTATGCAGCTGAAATCCAGACATTTGTGATTGGACCTCTGCTTAGCCAGAGCTGGCATCTCTGACATGAAAGAGGGACCCCTTGGCCTGGGACCCGAAGCTCTGAGGAGGTGGTGCCAGTCTGCTGGTGTTGATGGCTCTGAGTGGTCTCAATAAGGCCAATTTTGCAAGTTCTGCAAAACGGCAATTGGATGCAACTGGATGCAGGAAAAAAAGATGGGATGACACAGGAACAGGAAATGAGCAGAAAGGAGCAAGACCCTTCCTCCTCTAGTCTTTCAGTCTCCCTCCAGCATCCATTAACGTCACATCCTAAAAGAAGGAACCAGGTGGCAAAGCAGAAACGTGGTTTGCAGAGTTCCAGCCCTTGTATCAAAAAGCAGAGTACAGGAGAGAGAATGTGGGGCTGCGAGATAAGAGCTTAACTACTGGCATGTTCTTCTCCAATTTCAAAATGTTTACCAGGGTATAACCTGATGGCTGCTTTTCATTCTTTTAACTTAATATTTGGAGATTCATTTGAACAATCTCAATCATGTTTTTATTTTACTAAGGAAAGTTTTTATCTACTGAGGATTGGTTTTCGTTTGATTCCTTTTCCATTATTCTAGTTCTTTGGTTTGGGATATATATTTTAGTATGTATTTATGTTAATGATTGTGTGTGTCTTTGAGCACTGATTTCTTTTCCATAAACAGTTTTTCTCCTCAGTAATTTTATTTCTTTTCCACTTAACTTGGGAATTTTTTTCTGTATTTTATGGTTAATCATTGCCATTTTGCTTATGAATTTTACTGTTTCCAGTGCATACCTAATCTGTATTTTAATTTTCCATATATGATATACTTATTTGACAGCTCTCTTTCCTATCTGCCTCATATTCATCTTATTTCAATTGAGGATACTCCCTTATTGTTTTACCTTAAAAATCTCTTGTATCACTAAATGTATATTTTCTTAAATTGCTTTTGAGAGTACATTTAGTGACTTTTTCTCACCACTTACGCTGATGCTAATTTATAGATTCATCTCTTATATCCTTTAGGAAATGGGTATCTTATTGACATAGCAAATTTGCTCAACAAAGATGAGAAGTATCTTTTCCCTTTCCTTATATTATTCATTTGTTACATTATTCTGTAATGAGAAGACATACATACACACACAACACACACAACACACCCAAGACATGCACACTTTATTTTAGTTTTAATGTATTACTTATCTTATTCTAGATTTTTTATAATTACTTTGCATTATAGTTTTGTGACCCTTCCTTAATATTTTACTGTGAAATATCTTTATATATATGTGTTTTGTTACAAATCTCCAAACTTAATCAGAAATAAATGGGATAAAAATTTAATAAATATAATATTTAATGGATAGTCTTGTAGCAAATTTTCACATGTTATTATAACTGAATTTTTTAATCCAGTTTCTTCCCTTTTAAATTAGCTTTATATGGAATTCATCATTTGTATAATTTTGTGGTCCTTGCATCTTTTTGGTCAGCTAGGATATCCTAAGAAATCCTGTTTTACTCTAACAACATTCTTCATACCAAATATCAGAGTGTGAGAGTATTTAAAGTTTTTGTTCTTAAAATTGTTTACATTTTAATTAAGTACATTTTCCCAAATTTTAACCACATTTTATGAAAATGTTTGGAATGATTTCATTTTTACTTCAAATAATCTTTATCCTTTAAATCAGAATAGTATAGACCTCATTTGGGTTATTTTTTAATTCCCCTGAGTGTGATTTAATGGCCTCAAAATTCTGTGGTTTAATGACTTTCTTTTAATGTCTGGTTGCTTTTCCTGTTTTACTCAGAGAAAAACATAATCACTAGAAAGTGACCTTTCACTTCAGATCCACATCAGAAAATTGTTTCAACATCACCCTCTGATAGTTGTTTATTTTTCTCTCACCTCTACTGACATGACTTTTTTTCCCTCTTGTTTAATTTTCACATCTCACTAATGTGTCATTCTAACCTGACCGTTGCTTCTCTGAATATTATTTTCAATAATTTTCCCAATTAAGGCTAATAAAAACCAGTGAACAGCCCTCTTGAGTTTAGATCATTCATGATACCTTTTGTTGTGGAAAAACAAGGCATTGGTTCGTGGCTTAAAATTAATGAGTGTATTCTGATGGATTCAAGAGCAAAATTATATCAATTTTATGAAACATTTTGGTCAGTCATCCAATGACACAGATTAAGCTAAGTCGTAGATATATCATCTTAGGCCAGCACAGCCACAGACTTACTTGATGCATAAAGGAAATACAACAAAACAGTAAATAGACATTCTGGTGTGGCGAGTGACCATATAAAACCTCAGACTCTCCAAATAATATCACACTAGTAATTATTTTTGTTTCTTATTTGCTCTGTGCCTTAGCTTTGTTCTTTCAAACTTTACTTTGTAACTAAAAGGTCTTTCTGGTTTGTTTCCCTTTATTTCCTGAGTAAGCTCAAAAAGCAGATACTTATACTGCCTGAGCACATCCATAAATAGTCCTGAATTTTAATAAACGTATGCTCTGGTCCTTGGAGAATCTGCAAAACAGATTTTAAAAACTGTGTTTGTTCCGTGATTCACCATGGCAAAACTGATTTACTCAGTCATTCAAAACCTCATGTTAATAATACACATGAAGAAGCTGCTATTTCTGTGCAGTCTGAAGTTTATACAGTTTGAAATATCATGAGAACAGGAGTCATGTCTGTTGTTTTCTCCAGTACAACCCTATATCTAGTACTGTACCTTATTATGCCTCAAGCCCTGTCACTTACGTGGTGCTCTCTAAGACCATTTCTATTTTTGTATCCAAACTTTGATATTCTTTTTCTTAAAAATGAACCCAAAATTGTAAAAGCTTTCCTATGATAAACATATCACCAAATGCAAGTTCATGTGCCTGAGGCACAGTGAGGCCAAACAAAACAAAACATCAGAGTTAAGAGCAGAGAAACCTTTATTGCACGGCTATGCAAGGAGATGGGTAGTTCATGCCCCTCAAAACCCCAAACTCCCTGAAGGATTTCAGCAATGTATTTTTAAAGGCAAGGTGAGGAAGGGGCGTGGTTGGTTGTTGCAAACTTCTTGGTACGGGAATCCTTTGTTCTTGCAGCTGTCCACATAGGTCAGGCCAAGATGTTCCTGTAAACCACCAGCAAGACAAATGTTAATCTCTGTTCTGAAACATTTTATCTCTATATGAATGGAAAAGTGTCATACCCTTAAAGGTCAGAGCTTTGAGAATGGGTCAATCCATATGTTTCAAGCTATAGGCAACATTCTTAACTCAAGCAAAAGCAATAGAATACAAAGGTTAAAGTACAAGAAACATTTAATGTGGAGTCAGATTTGTTCTTCCCTATTACAAGCAGTTTGTATTAAAATTGTATTATCTTAGATTCACACATTTAAAAAAAATCACTTGTTTGCTGAGTCTCGCTGAGGGCTGTTAATAGCCTTAGGAGGTTTGTGATTTGCCTTCTGGAAGAAATGATTTCTAATCTGGAACTTGACTGGTTTATCAGATTTGCAGAAAGTGAGGAAGAATTGCAATGAGAAGGAACAAGCTGTGTCCAGTTCCTGAGTGTGAATTGCAAACAAAAGGAGGAAAAGTTGAGTTTAGCTGGAATATAATGAGGAAGAGTGGCCCCAATAGATTGAATAGAAAGCCAGCCTCTAGGTCATAGCAACTTGGCTAAGGTAAAAATATCATAAAAGGTTTAAAAAAGGGCAGCGACATGGTTGTATTTCAATTTTGTAAAAGTCACTCTGGCTGAAGAATAATTTATAATTGCTCAAGGAAACTATAAAATTATTAGAATCTCATCACAAAAGTAGACTGGCTGAGATGCATTCCAGTGGTTCAAAGGGATTACTTGATAAATCATGCCTCAGAATTAAAACATATAGCAACAGAATGTTACTGACCAGGGTTCTTGGCCTCCTCAATCAATAGAAATTGATAAGAGGCCAGGCAAGAAATTCAGGCAAGGCTTTATTGGGGTTCTTGCTGCAGCAGGAGGGAGTGAAAACAAGTAACAGTTTTCCTTGCTTGCTCCATGAGCCAGGGCGAGCTGGTTCTTTATATGGGATACAGGTGGGTCCAGGATTGGGCTGGAGAGGTGGCTTGGGTGGTCTGTCCACCCCCTTGGTGGTGCTGTGTGCAAGGTGCATATGCAGTACCCTGCTTTTGCTCCCAACACCCTGTTTTTTGGGAGGTTTTAGTCTTTTTGTATCTTCTTGTTCATAATTTGCCCCAACTGTACATGCATGCAGCTATTTTTAGTCCCTTATAGTTTCTTTGTATTTTGCTGCTGGAAGAGACATTTGTCCAGGTGCAAGCACTGCAGCAAAGGGTCCAGGTCCCAGCCTGTCTTACGAGCACTTAAGCAAGGGTCTCAAGACCCAGCCTATCTCAGGAAGACAATTCATTTTGGCTCCCTACTTGAGCATAGCTACTGCCAAACTCCTTAATTTAGAATTCAGTGGTTTTATGAAACAGACCTCTCTTTCCTTCTCCAGTCTTCTCTCTTAACCACCTGCCTTACAGCCACCCTATGTCCCAAACATAAAGAACGGCTTGATTGTTCACACTCTTTTGCATTTTTACATACTCATCTCTCTCCCCAGATTTCCCTTCCATTTTTTTCTTAATAACTTGTGACTGTCCACTGCCCTTTTAGTTTCTCTCCTCAGATTTTCATCTGGTCTTTGGATACATTTGAAAACTCTCTAGAGTAACAGCCTAACACAACTCTAGATCTCTATGTGCGTTAAATTCCAGGTGGCAAGAATGGTACTAAGAGAATTCAGTTTATTGTACTTGAGAACAATAGTGTAAGAAAGCATTAAAAATATATTAAGATGTGCCTTTACCTAAATAAAACCTAAGTGAGATCCTTCATAATATCTCCATCACCCAAAGCCTAGTTTAATCTGTACCTTTCCCATTAACCCTTTAAAATTCACCAATTTAAAAATAATTGTTCCATCTTTTGCATTCCCAAGACACAGGATTGATACTTTTCTCTGCAATTTGTCAATATCTTATTTCAGCTGAACTTAAACAGGTGCCTTTTCTTTGACAGCTTCCATTCATATATCATTCTTTTTCAAGAATTGGAAATGAGTGCTTTCTTCACTCATTTTTAAAAAATTTACAAATAGGTACTTGCTATGATGATATATCAGAGAAAATAAATCAAATCTGCCCTCAGAGAGCTTACATTATATTAATAAGGGAAATAAGAAACATCAAAAGAAAGAAATTCAGAATTGTAATAGGTGTAGAGTGGGAGTTGGCAAGGAAACATGGAGGGATTAAAATTGAAGTGACCATTTCTACCAGGTTTTGGGTTAGTAAACTCTACTAAGTAGGGAAGGATGCAATTCATTAACCTAAATTAATTTCTGTATTTATAATTGTCAGAGACGTTTTAGGAAATATAGGCACGTTCTAATAAATAAAGGTAAGTGGGTTCTGTTAGCCATATGTTATAATGACAGCAAGTCCATTTTGTTTGGGGCAGCAAATTATGCTCAGGGACTGAGATTGTCTTTGCCAGAAGTTTAAAAACAACTTCACTGTAAGAATTTCACAAACCGATAGCATACAGGGTCATGTCTCTTAATAAGCCAATAAAGAAATAACACACCCATGATAGATTAAATACACTATTGTTCCAGGCAAGGGGAGAAGATAGAAATAAAGTCCAAATTTACTTGAAGTGTACTCTTTTATTTTTTTTTTTGCCTTTATTTTATTTATTTATTTATTTTTAAACATCTTTATTGGAGTATAATTGCTTTACAATGGTGTGTTAGTTTCTGCTTTATAACAAAGTGCATCAGTTATACATATACATATGTTCCCATATCTCTTACCTCTTGCATCTCCCTTCCTCACACCCTCCGTATCCCACGCCTCTAGGTAGTCACAAAGCACCGAACTGATCTCCCTGTGCTATGTGGCTGCTTCCCACTAGCTAACTATTTTACATTTGGTAGTGTATATATGTCCATGCCACTCTCTCACCCTGTCACATCTTACCCCTCCCCCTCACCATATCCTCAAGTCCATTCTCTAGTAGGTCTGTGTCTTTATTCCTGTCTTGCCACTATGTTCTTCATGACCTTTTCTTTTTTTTTTTCTTCCTTAGATTCCATATATATGTGTTAGCATACTGTATTTGTTTTTCTCTTTCTGACTTACTTCACTCTGTATGACACACTCTAACTCCATCCACCTCACTACAAATAACTCCATTTCATTTCTTTTTATGGCTGAGTAATATTCCATTGTATATATGTGCGACATCTTCTTTATCCATTCATCTGATGATGGACACTTAGGTTGCTTCCATGTCCTGGCTATTGTAAATAGAGCTGCTATGAACATTTTGGTACATGACTCTTTTTGAGTTATGGTTTTCTCAGGGTATATGCCCAGTAGTGGGATTGCTGGGTCATATGCTAGTTCTATTTTTAGTTTTTTAAGGAACCTCCATACTGTTCTCCATAGTGGCTGTATCAATTTACATTCCCACCAACAAAGCAAGAGTGTTCCCTTTTCTCCACACCCTCTCCAGCATTTATTGTTTCTAGATTTTTTGATGATGGCCATTCTGACCAGTGTGAGATGATATCTCATTGTAGTTTTGATTTGCATTTCTCTAATGATTAATGATGTTGAGCATTCTTTCATGTGTCTGTTGGCAATCTGTATATCTTCTTTGGAGAAATGTCTATTTAGGTCTTCTGCCCATTTTTGGATTGGGTTGTTTGTTTTTTTGTTATTGAGCTGCATGAGCTGCTTATAAATCTTGGAGATTAATCCTTTGTCAGTTGCTTCATTGGCAAATATTTTCTCCCATTCTGAGGGTTGTCTTTTGGTCTTGTTTATGGTTTCCTTTGCTGTGCAAAAACTTTTAAGTTTCATTAGGTCCCATTTGTTTATTTGTGTTCTTATTTCCATTTCTCTAGGAGCTGGGTCAAAAAGGATCTTACTGTGATTTATGTCATAGAGCGTTCTGCCTATGTTTTCCTCTAAGAGTTTGATAGTGTCTGGCCTTACACTTAGGTCTTTAATCCATTTTGAGTTTATTTTTGTGCATGGTGTCAGGGAGTGTTCTAATTTCATACTTTTACATGTACCTGTTCAGTTTTCCCAGCACCACTTATTGAAGAGGCTGTCTTTTCTCCACCATATATGCTTGCCTCCTTTATCAAAGATAAGCTGACCATATGTGAGTGGGTTTATCTCTGGGCTTTCTATCCTGTTCCATTGATCTATGTTTCTGTTTTTGTGCCAGTACCAAACTGTCTTGATTACTGTAGCTTTGTAATATAGTCTGAAGTCAGGGAGCCTGATTCCTCCAGCTCCATTTTTCGTTCTCAAGATTGCTTTGGCTATTCGGGGTCTTTTGTTTTTCCATAGAAATTGTGAAATTTTTTGTTCTAGTTCTGTGAAAAATGCCCGTGGTAGTTTGATAGGGATTGCATTGAATCTGTAGATTGCTTTGGGTAGTAGAGTCATTTTCACAACGTTAAGTCTTCCAATCCAAGAACATGGTATATCTCTCCATCTATTTGTATCATCTTTGATTTCTTTCATCAGTGTCTTATAATTTTCTGCATACACGTCTTTTGTCTCCTTAGGTAGGTTTATTCCTAGATATTTTATTCTTTTTGTTGCAATGGTAAATGGGAGTGTTTTCTTAATTTCACTTTCAGATGTTTCATCATTAGTGTGTAGGAATGCAAGAGATTTCTGTGCATTAATTTTGTATCCTGCTACTTTACCAAATTCATTGATTAGCTCTAGGAGTTTTCTGGTAGCATCTTTAGGATTCTCTTTGTATAGTATCATGTCATCTGCAAACAGTGACAGCTTTACTTCTTTTCCGATTTGGATTCCTTTTATTTCTTTTTCTTCTCTGATTGCTGTGGCTAACACTTCCAAAACTATGTTGAATAATAGTGGTGAGAGTGGGCAACCTTGTCTTGTTCCTGATCTTAGTGGAAATGGTTTCAGTTTTTCACCATTGAGGACAAGGTTGGCTGTGGGTTTGTCATATATGGCCTTTATTATGTTGAGGAAAGTTCCCTCTATGCGTACTTTCTGCAGGGCTTTTATCATAAATGGGTGTTGAATTTTGTCGAAAGCTTTCTCTGCATCTATTGAGATGATCATATGGTTTTTCTCCTTCAATTTGTTAATATGGTGTATCACGTTGATTGATTTGCATATATTGAAGAATCCTTGCATTCCTGGAATAAACCCCACTTGATCATGGTGTATGATCCTTTTAATGTGCTGTTGGATTCTGTTTGCTAGTATTTTGTTGAGGATTTTTGCATCTATGTTCATCAGTGATATTGGCCTGTAGTTTTCTTTCTTTGTGACATCTTTGTCTGGTTTTGGTATCAGGGTGATGGTGTCCTCATAGAATGAGTTGGGGAGTGTTCCTCCCTCTGCAATATTTTGGAAGAGTTTGAGATGGATAGGTTTTAGCCTTTCTCTAAATGTTTGATAGAATTTGCCTGTGAAGCCATCTGGTCCTGGGCTTTTGTTTGTTGGAAGATTTTTAATCACAGTTTCAATTTCAGTGCTTGTGATTGGTCTGTTCATATTTTCTATTTTTCCTGGTTCAGTCTCGGTAGGTTGTGCATTTCTAAGAATCTGTCCATTTCTTCCAGGTTGTCCATTTTATTGGCATAGAGTTGCTTGTAGTAATCTCTCATGATCGTTTGTATTTCTGCAGTGTCAGTGGTTACTTCTCCTTTTTCATTTCTAATTCTATTGATTTGAGTCTTCTTCCTTTTTCTCTTGATGAGTCTGGCTAATGGTTTATCAATTTTGTTTATCTTCTCAAAGAACCAGCTTTTAGTTTTATTGATCTTTGCTATTGTCTCCTTCATTTCTTTTCCATTGATTTCTGATCTGATCTTTATGATTTCTTTCCTTCTGCTAACTTTGGGGTTTTTTTGTTCTTCTTTCTCTAATTGCTTTAGGTGCAAGGTTAGGTTGTTTATTCGAGATGTTTTCTGTTTCTTGATGTAGGCTTGTATTGCTATAAACTTCCCTCTTAGAACTGCTTTTGCTGCATCCCATAGGTTTTGGGTCATCGTGTCTCCATTGTCATTTCTTTCTAGGTATTTTTTGATTTCCCCTTTGATTTATTCAGTGATCACTTTGTTATTAAATAGTGTATTGTGTAGCCTCCCTGTGTTTGTATTTTTTACAGATCTCTTCCTGTAATTGATATCTAGTCTCATAACGTTGTGTTTGGAAAAGATACTTGATACGATTTCAATTTTCTTAAATTTACCAAGGCTTGATTTGTGACCCAGGATATGATCTATCCTGGAGAATATTCCATGAGCACTTGAGAAAAATGTGTATTCTGTTGTTTTTGGGTGGTATGTTCTATAAATATCAATTAAGTCCCTCTTGTTTAATGTATCATTTAAAGCTTGTGTTTCCTTATTTATTTTCATTTTGGATGATCTGTCCATTGGTGAAAGTGGGGTGTTAAAGTCCCCTACTATGATTGTGTTACTATCGATTTCCCCTTTTATGGCTGTTAGTATTTGCCTTATGCATTGAGGTGCTCCTATGTTGGGTGCATAAATATTTACAATTCTTATACCTTATTCTTGGATCGATCCCTTGATCATTATATAGTGTCTTTCTTTCTCTCTTGTAATAGTCTTTATTTTAAAGTTTATTTTGTCTGATATGAGAATTACTACTCCAGCTTTCTTTTGATTTCCATTGGCATGGAATATCTTTTTCCATCCCCTCACTTTCAGTCTGTATGTGTCTCTAGGTCTGAAGTGGGTCTCTTGTAGACAGCATATATATGGGTCTTGTTTTTGTATCCATTCAGCCAGTCTGTGTCTTTTGGGGGGAGCATTTAATCCATTTACATTTAAGGTAATTATCGATATGTATGTTCCTATTCCTATTTTCTTAAATGTGTTGGGTTTGTTATTGTAGGTGTTTTCCTTCTCTTGTGTTTCTTGCCCTGAGAAGTTCCTTTAGCATTTGTTGTAAAGCTGGTTTGGTGGTGCTGAACTCTCTCAGCTTTTGCTTGTCTGTAAAGGTTTTAATTTCTCCATCAAATCTGAATGAGATCCTTGCTGGGTAGAGTAATCTTGGTTGTAGGTTTTTCTCCTTCATCACTTTAAGTATATCCTCCCACTCCCTTCTGGCTTGCAGAGTTTCTGCTGAAAGATCAGCTGTTAACCTTATGAGGATTCCCTTGTGTGTTATTTGTTGTTTTTCCCTTGCTGCTTTTAATATGTTTTCTTTATATTTAATTTTTGATAGTTTGATTAATATGTGTCTTGGCATGTTTTTCCTTGGATTTATCCTGTATGGGACTCTCTGTGCTTCCAGGACTTGATTAACTATTTCCTTTCCCATATTAGGGAAGTTTTCAACTATAATCTCAATCTCTTCAAGTATTTTCTCAGTCCCTTTCTTTTTCTCTTCTTCTTCTGGGACCCCTATAATTCGAATGTTGGTGCATTTAATGTTGTCCCAGAAGTCTCTGAGACTGTCCTCAGTTCCTTTCATTATTTTTTCTTTATTCTGCTCTGCAGTAGTTATTTCCACCATTTTATCTTCCAGGTCACTTATCCTTTCTTCTGCCTCAGTTATTCTGCTATTGATCCTGTCTAGAGTATTTTTAATTTCATTTATTGTGGTTTTCATTGTTACTTGGTTCCTCTTTAGTTCTTCTACGTCCTTGTTAAATGTTTCTTGAATTTTGTCTATTCTATTTCCAAGATTTTGGATCATCTTTACTATCATTATTCTGAATTCTTTTTCAGGTAGACTGCCTATTTCCTCTTCATTTGTTAGGTCTGGTGTGTTTTGACCCTGCTCCTTCATCTGCTGTGTGTTTTTCTGTCGTCTCATTTTGCTTATCTTACTGTGTTTGGGGTCTCCTTATCACAGGTTGCAGGTTCGTAGTTCCCGTTGTTTTTGGTATCTGTCCCCAGTGGCTAAGGTTGGTTCAGTGGGTTGTGTAGGCTTCCTGGTGGAGGGAACTAGTGCCTGAGCTCTGGTGGATGAGGCTGGATCTTGTCTTTCTGGTGGGCACGTCCATGTCTGGTGGTGTATTTTGGGGTGTCTGTGGCCTTATTATGATTTTAGGCAGCCTCTCTGCTAATGGATGGGGCTGTGTTCCTGTCTTGCTAGTTGTTTGGCATAGGGTGTCCAGCACTGTAGCTTGCTGGTCGTTGAGTGAAGCTGTTTCTTGGTGTTGAGATGGAGATCTCCGCCATTTGGTATTACGTGGAGCTGGGAGGTCTCTTGTGGACCAGTGTCCTGAAGTTGGCTCTCCCACCTCAGAGGCACAGCCCTGATGCCTGGCTGGAGCACCTAGAGCCTTTCATCCACACGGCTCAGAATAAAAGTTTGAAACGATAGAAAGAAAGTAAGAAAGAGGATAAAATAAAATAAAATAAAGCTATTATAATAAAAAATAAGAAAAAAAATATTAAGAATAATTTTATTAAGAAAAACTTTTTTAATTTTTAAAAATAGAAAATAAGTTAAAAATTATTAAGAAAAATTTTATTAAGAAAAAACATTTTTTAAGTACAAAAAAAAAGAAAAAAAACGGACGGACCGAACCCTACGACAAATGGTGAAAGCAAAGCTATACAGACAAAATCTCACCCAGAAGCATATACATGTACACTCACAAAAAAAGGAAAAGGGGAAATATATCCTGCTCTTAAAGTCCACCTCCTGAATTTGGGATGATTCGTTGTCTATTCAGGTATTCAACAGATGCAGGAAGATCAAGTTGTTTGTGGAGCTTTAATCCGCTGCTTCTGAGGTTGCTGGGAGAAATTTCCCTTTCTCTTCTTTGTTCCTACAGCTCCCGGGGTTCAGCTTTGGATTTGGACCCACCTCTGCGTGTAGGTCGTCTGAGGGCATCTGTTCCCCGCCCAGACAGAACGGGGATAAAGGAGCACCTGCTTCGGGGGCTCTGGCTCACTCAAGCCGCGGGGAGGGAGGGGTATGGATGCGGGGCAAGCCTGCGGCGGCAGAGGCCGGCGTGACATTGCAGCAGCCTGAGGATCGCCGTGCGTTCTCCCGGGAAAGTTGTCCCTGGATCACGGGAGCCTGGCAGTGGCGGGCTGCACAGGCTCCCGGGAGGGGCAGTGTGGAGAGTGACCTGTGCTCGCACACAGGCTTCTTGGTGGCGGCGGCAGCAGCCTTAGTGTTTCATGCCCATCTCTGGGGTCAGCGCTGATAGCCACGTCTCACACCCGTCTCTGGAGCTCGTTTAAGCGGCGCTCTGAATCCCCTCTCTTTGCGCGCCATGAAACAAAGAGGCAAGAAAAAGTCTCTTGCCTCTTCGGCAGCTGCACACTCTTTCCCAGACTCCTTCCCGGCTAGCTGTGGTGCGCTAACCCCTTCAGGCTGTGCTCACGTCGCCAACCCCAGTCCTCTCCCTGCGATCGGACCGCAGCCCAAGCCTCAGCTCCCTGCCCCCGCCCGCCCCAGCGAATGAGCAGACAAGCCTCTCAGGCTGGTGAGTGCTGCTCGGCGCTGAGCTTCTGTGCGGGAATCTCTCCGCTGTGCCCCCCGCACCCCTGTTGCTGCGCTCTTCTCTGCGGCTCCGAAGCTTCCCCCTTCTGCCACCCGCAGTCTCCGCCCGCGAAGGGGCTTCCTAGTGTGTGGAAACCTTTCTTCCTTCACAGCTCCCTCCCACTGGTGCAGGTCCCGTCCCTATTCTTTTGTCTCTGTTATTTCTTTTTACTTTTTCCCTACCCAAGTACATGGGGAGTTTCTTTACTTTTGGGAGGTCTGACATCTTCTGCCAGTGTTCAGTGGGTGTTCTGTAGGAGCAGTTCCACTTGTAGATGTATTTCTAATGTATCTGTGGGAAGGAAGGTGATCTCCGCGTCTTACTCTTCCGCCATCTTGCCCAGACCTTGAAGTGTACTCTTTCTATGAGTTTTGGTTTCTGGAAGAGTCGGTTTTGCCAACCAAGAGCTGATGTGCAGCTGCCAGTGGAAAAACAAAAGTGCCTCGGTTGCTAGAGTATGTTGCTAGGGAACAATGGCAGTGGTGTTGACATGCAGGCTTATATTCCCAGGGATCACCACTGGCTGATAAAGAAGTCTCCTTTATCATAGCAGAAATTAATACCCAAGACCTTCCGAGAGCTAAATTAACAAAGGGTAGCTTTGTCCAGACTGAAACTCTGGGATAGCCTTCACAAACTCTCCGTATTTATAGTCTAAATGTCCCCTTTGCCAGAGTTGCTTCTCCACAAGTTTTTATTGAAAAGCCCCCAGCTGGGGTCCCTCAGCAGCTGAGTTACTAAGTTCTTATCAATCAAGGGCAGATGAGATGATGACATCCAGACACAACTTACTTCATTCTTATATCAAAACAACTTTACTTCTAAAAACAACTTAATTTTTTTTTGCTCATAAATAAGTGGATTTGAAATCATAGCAAACCAGTACACAACAACAAAGTCTCAGACTGAGTTTGCCACATGTACCAACATTTCTTAGTAAGTGGGAAAAAAAGCAGTCTCACAGCCTGATGTGTAAGCTTACTGAAATCTCACTCACTGTACTCTCAGGCACTCAACTAGTACCTCTCATGGAAATTATTCACTGAAAGGTACATGCAGGAGTATTTTGATAGCAGGAATGACAAGCCTTATCATGGGATCAGATGAAAGAGTTCTCCATCAATTAGGAAACAAAGGATCAAACAAAGTTCTGGATCTAGAGAGTTCCATCAAAGGTGTTATACCGCACTTTCTATAGCCATTCCTGAAGTTTTGTACCAGTGATAAAGTATGCCACACATTAAATAACTTTCCCTAGTATACAGATTATAAATAACATTACATTTCTGGGGAAAAGACAAAGTGGGATCAAAAAGACTTTCTAGTGGAGACATACCTGAATTGATTAATGAGTGATGAATGAACAGTAACCCACCCTATATAGTAACAGAATGCACAATGGCACACAGGGCTGGAAAAGATCTAGTGCTGTGGCAGAAAGTTATAATTGGCTCTTAATACTCATTCATTCCTTTTTATACAACAGTATGCACAGCACTGTTAGCTAGGCAAGTGGCCACCTAAAATAAAGATAACATTTCCCAGCACCTGATCAGTCAGGTATTCTCATGTAACTAAGTTCTGGCCAACGGGATGTAAAAAGTGAGTAGTGCAACTTAAAAGATTGATTCTTAAAGGGAGAAGACGTGCTCCTTCTTCCACTTTTCCTTCATCCTTCTGTTTGAACTGTGGTTGTGACAGCTAGGACTCCACCTTCAGGACCAGAGGGTTTGTAGACAATTCTCCATGGACTTTTAACATTCCTGCACATTTTCCAAGCAAAAATATTGGCAACTTTTTTCACCATCTTTTCAAGGATATTTGTAAATCGAACAGCTCTGGAAGGTAGAGATAGTGTCTTTCTTTTGGGCAGAGAGCAGGTTTGTTCCTTGAGAGAGCAGGACCACAATAATAAAGATAATATCTACCTTCAGAGCAATGATTGGACAGGTTTGCTGGCAGCCCCTTTAAGGATTAGCAGTTCCTAAACTCCAGATGTGAGAAAAGTCCTCTATGTAAATAAGCATTCACCTGAATCTCTCTGTATCACCCTGGTGGGACTTGGAGGGACAGGGGGAACCCATGTGAACATGGAGCTCATTCTATCTGTTGTGCATGAAAAACAAAGTCATTTCTTTCTGATCCCAGAATCTTGTGTCTTTTACCAGCATCTATGAAACTGTGGTAGGCTAATTTGTTAGCTTTCAGGTCTGGTAAAATTTCAGACTCTTCACAGTTCTTGATAAAGGGTCTTATCCTACAGGTTATAGGTTGAATGTTGGAAGCAACCTGGGTCTCAACACCTACCTGCAAAGCCACTTTAAACACATTTGAATCCATATCTTAACTAATACAGAATTTGTTTCTTCCTACTGCCATATTGTATGGACAGGCATACCCCGAAGACATTGCAGGTTTGATTCCAGACCACCACAATAAAGTATATATTGCAATAAAGGGAGTCACATGGAGTTTTTGGTTTCCCAGTGCATATAAAATTTATGTTTACACTATATCATAGTTTATTGTGTGCAATAGCATTATGTTTTTAAAAACAATCTGCATACCTTAATTTAAAAAATACTTTATTGGCAAAAAGTGCTAACCGTCATCTGACAATGCAGGATTACCATAAAACTTCGATTTGTTAAAAAAAGAAAAATGCAATACCTGCAAAACTCAGTAAGGTGAAGCACAATCAAATGCAATAAATGCATAAATCATGCATAAATAAAATGAAGTATACCTGTACTAGAATATAAAATACATGGTGCTGAGATGGGCACCTGGCAACTAGATCTCAAAACAGGAAGACCTTGTTGCTAAAGTTTATATAAAACTTTTCTGTAGGCTGAATAAACACATAAGTTAATGAAAGAGGTAGGGAAGACATTCATTCTCAGCAAAATTCTAGAAGAGTTTACTTAAGTCAGGGGTATTTCTGACCTCCTGCCAATTTTTGGCATGCAAGGAGGGATATACAGGTCAATGTTCACAGCAAACTGACCTATGACACTGATATCTCCTAAGAATGTTATTTTTCTGCCCTTTACTCATTGCCTCTGAATGAAATTCCAGCTCCATAGCATGGCATACAATCCCCTTCATTCTCAGTCTAACCTTTTCATCCTACCAGCCATATCTCTTCTTCCCCTCCTTCACTACCACCCGTTCCACCAATATGACATACTTGCCACTCTATTTATCACTGGCTATGACCTTTCATGTCCCTTGTCTTTACACATAATGCTTTCCCTGTATGTAATGCTTTCCCCTATTTCTTCATCTTACAAATTTCTACTCATCTTTCAACTCTAAGTTAAAATGTCATGTTTCCTTTCTTGCCATGAAACTGTCAGCTGTCACTTCTTATGTTGTCAGTGCATTTACTTCTAGTATCAGATCCTTCTCTGCTCTTCATATTCTCAACATCTAATTCGTCATTGTAGTAAAACAAAACAGGGAATCAGTCTAAACTATGATTAACTAGATTGTAAGAGGACATCTGAGAAGATAACGTTGGAAAATTGTCCATGAATTTTTGTGTGTACATTGCAACATTTATTCTAGCTGCAAAATATTTTCAAGTATTGAAATACATCTGTTGGTTTTAATAATTACTCCATAAAGCAGCCCCAAAGGACACTATTATCTCTTCTATACAATTACAATTTTCTCATTTCTTTTGTAAAGCTGTTTCTGAAGAAAAAATGTAGTGTATTTATTCTTTTCAACCAATTTTGCTCTAGTATTAATAATTTATATTACATTATCAAAATTACAATAATTTCATTGTTAATCTGTAGACTATATAATAGGAAGAACATTAAAAGGGACACTTACCAAATGAAATAAAACCCTGATAACCTAGCTTAGGCTTTAGTAAATAATTTATAAAATAACAGCTATGATGTATCAAACATTTATTTTACAAAAGAAACTGTCAGATATTATATCATTTTTATAGAGGTGTTACATAAATTTCTTTTGTATAAACCCATGTGTTAATGAGTTTTATTAGGAGAAGGTTCACACAAAGGCAAAGAGATTGAATAAATAGTGGTTTATAATATATATATATATAATTATATTAAGAAGTCAATGATGTTGTAACTTGTGAAATTTAAGGTACATTTTATTTTCAAATATAAGGCTATGCTAATAGGCTCGATATTTGACTTCTATAATGTGAGCAATATGTTTAATTAATTATCATTATTTTTATACACATTTAGCTATATATTTGTATATGTTAGCATTCCTTAATGATTTCAAAAAAGTGTGATAAAGTATTGTATAGAATTATTTTAGTATCAGCAATGCTGGATTCAGATAAAGCAACAGTATAATTTGTCACTATAATGTGTATGAATAAACACAGTAGCTTGAAGTCAACCATTCCATTAAAACAATAGAAAATAAAAAGGGGAATACTTTTCTTATATGTAAACTATGTACCAGGGACTGTGGTAGGTGCCCTTCATGAAGATACTTAACCAATAAATAAAATCTCTGCAAAAAGTTATTTTGCTAAGTTTTAATAACAATATCTCAATATTATAGCATACTTCTTTTGAGTTAGATCTTCAATTTAAATGAAACAGAAATAAAGTTCAGATTTTGTGAAGCATTTAGGATGATAAAAACTTCTGAGTGAATAATCATTTCACTTCTGGGTGATTTTGCAAGCTAAATTGTCCAATACTTGTCCTTTAAATTGCTCCTATTGGTTAATTTCAGCATATTGCAAGACTGAGAGCCAGTAGACAACTTGTGAGTAATCAAGCAGAGGCATTACATCCATAATGGGAACACCTGGGCAATCAAAAGTACTTTTTCATGGCAGGCATTGAGAGAAACATAGACATCTTTAAAAAATCTCCAGGATTTGAAGTCAGTTTAAACATCATATTTTAGACTTACTAAAGAATATTAGAGGATGAATTTTTAAATCTAAGGCCTAAACTATTTCATATACTAAGTAATAATGTCATCCTATGCATTTACTTAGTTAGAATTAAGTCTGTTTACCAATATATTAAGCATAATGTCCACTAGTAAAGCAAAAATTTCATGACATCTAATCTTATTAAACCATAAACAAGTTATAACATTCCTTTACTCAAAATCCTCCCATGGCTTCCTGTTTCACTTAGGGAAAATGTCTACATTTGCTTTAGACATTAGACAAATGTCTAAACACCTGTGTGAGGCCCACCCTTTACCCTTACCCATTACCTCCTCTGCTACCCCGCCCACTATCTCTGCTCCTGCTGTTCTGGCTTCCTTGCTGCACCTGGAATTTTGCACTCACCTGTTCAATCGGCCTCAAATCTTCTCCCCCAGAGATATTCCTGAACTCACCTCCAAACACTACCATCTTCTTCAAATTTGGGGGCAAACATCACCTTCTCAATGAGACCTTTTTTGATCATATACTTAAATTTGTAACTGCAACTCCCACTCCCACCATTTGCACTCCTGACACCACTTCCCTGCTCTATGTGTCTACAGCCCTTAGTAGTATATAATACACGTGTTTACTGTGTGTATTATGTCTATATCGCTCCTAGTAGAATTGAGTGCAAGGAATTTTTTCCTGTTTTGTTCACGGATATGTTCACAAAATTTGGGATGGTGTGTGACATACACTAGGCATTCAAAGTTAGGTGTTGAATAAATGAGTAAATAAATAAATTCAACTCTGTACCTTTCTGTGATACAATCTTCATGGCTATTATTAAATAAGCAAGAATGTTTTTACTAAGAATAGATAATGTGTTTCTACTTTTATATTCTATGAATGTATTTTAAGTACCATGTGTGCTGTAATATTTCTTTTCCTGGGTTCCTATCATACTTCTCAGTAGTGAAATAATAGCAAAATAAGTGTATCAAGTAAGTTTCAGCAATATTCAATCAGGCTAACATCATTGTACTCTTTTTTCCTATAAAGTTTTGTCTATCCAGATAACACATTAGCTATAGTATAGGCACTGATTAAGAAAGCTAGTGTTATGACAATATGTGTTTAAATTATTCCATTTATTTAGTGTTCTAAACTGTGAATACAGAACACAAGAATTAGGCATGATTTACCTACTGGCAAAATCAATAGCAAAATCAATTGCTGAACAAAAAGTAAGATAATCGATTTTCTTCTGATTTTGCTCATTTTCAAGAAAAATTGAAGATAAATATATCTTATTTTCAAAATAGGCATTCCTCAATATTTATTAAAATAATGTATTAGATGATTTAATTATTTACACAAAAATAGTTTTAATCTAACATTCTAGAAATAAAGAGGTTAGAAAATTATCATTTTAATTGCATCTAGTATATAGCCTATTAGAATCATGGGATATAGGTATACGTAATTAGTTATAATGTCCCTTTAACAAAAATTTCCATGTGAAGTAATATATTTTTAACACATTTGAGGCTCATGCTGTGATTGAAAATTTATTTGTAAAGGACTTTTCCTTTCCTTCATTTGGTCATACAGACTGTAATACTAAATCATGTTTTTCCCCGTTGTGTTTTTAGGTTGTATTCAGTTGGAGGTCGTGATGGAAGTTCCTGTTTGAGTTCAATGGAATATTATGATCCTCACACAAATAAGTGGAACATGTGTGCTCCAATGTGTAAACGAAGAGGGGGTGTTGGTGTTGCCACATGTGATGGTTTTCTTTATGCAGTAGGAGGTCATGATGCTCCAGCTTCAAACCACTGTTCTCGGCTGCTAGATTACGTAGAAAGGTAAGACCCCAAGGCACAGTTATAGTGAAAGAAAGAATGCAAATTACATTGATACCTAATGCAAGTGAATATAAAATCTGCATAATTTAGGAAAGTAAATTCAACTCCTATAGCTGGTTTATTAGTCTCTCTCTTTCTCTCGCTCATGGGCGTGCCCACTTGCACGTGCATGCACACACCCACGCCACTTTATGTCTTACCTTATTTTTTCTTTCCTCATCCTCCCTCTCTCCTTCCTTCTTTCTTTTTTCCGTTCTTTTCAACTAATAATTTTAAAAACCCTACAATTTATTTTCACATAATTCTAAAGTTATCTTTAAACTTCTCACTAATATGTTTTAAAAGGTCTATTAAAATACAGTTTTAAATAATTTTTAAAACGCATGAATGTCTGCTAATTCTTTTTTAAAAAAAATTTGATATTTTATTTATCTGTTCTATTCATCCTGTCTTATTTGTTCTACTATTCTTTTCAAATTCGTAAAGGTGAATTATGAACTTTGTTTTATGCCATACCTTTCTTAATGTAAGACAGGCTTATTAGAACTATATTGCCTATTATCCTGGTGTATAGAAGAAGTATAGATCCTCTTTTAATTCCTTCTTAAAAATGGCAGGTGCACAGAGGCTGGAGTGAAAATTTACCTTGGCTTCAGTCTTGGTCCAACTATCCACACACTTCCTGGCATGGTTATGGATGAATTCTCTTTAGTGGATGTGGATCTCTTATCACTTTTGTGTCATGTGAAGTAAGGATTAGAGAGTTAGAGAAACTTACAGTGATATTTTCTATTACATAAGGAAACATGCTGATACATGAGGAAGTGAGATTAGGAAATATTGAGGATAATTTTTTTTTATCACCTGGGATAGGATAAGTAATTCTACCTTAATGAATAACTTCAAAAGTTTTAGTGACTTAATACTATAATGCTCTTTTTTTTCATGCTATGTGTCCATGTGATATTGTTACTCTAGTACCCAGAATGACATATAAGCTAAAATATGGGCACCACTGGTCTCCATGTCAGAAGGGAAAAGCCAGAGAATAGTACTACATTGTTTATGCATTCTTAAAGATTCAACCTTCAAGTAATATAATTCTCCTTTGTTGATACTTTGATGACAACTCAGTCACATGGTCACAGAAAACTTCAGAGTGTGGGAAGACAGTATCTGACCTTGTACCTGGGAGAGGAACAGATGTCTGGAGGATCACACTGATGACCACAGCAATTTTCCTCTTAATATTAAGAAATCAAATCCTTTATATCCATGCTTGATAGTGGAATAGTCAGTGAAAGAAAGGGGTTCTCTCTCATTTATGATACTTTATTTTTAGGATACGTGAACATTTTTACTGAGAATAAGGACATTGGCAAGAGATAGCTTTTAGTGAACAGGCTCTGTTCAAACTTAAGACACTTCTTGGATAAAATACAGAAATGTTTAACGATATCGCTACTCTGTGAAATGGACTGTAGATTTATGGCTATATATACATAGAGGATGGCATTAAGCTCACCACAGGTGCACTTCAATGTTCTCTTGTCCAGTGAAATTAGGAACTATAGGTGCTACAGTGAGGACAGTGGTCAGAGTCCAAATTAATAAATGTATGCTTTTATAAACACAAACATGCAAACATTTATTTTAAAAATACTGCTAATAGAATGACAGATTATTCACATTTTCCTTTGCTAAATTCTTGGGAAAAAATGACAAAGAAAATGAATATGATGAGGCTGCTACTTTTATGGCAAATATATAAATGCCACTAATAAAATGATAT
Organism: Balaenoptera ricei; assembly: GCF_028023285.1. Lineage (NCBI taxonomy): Eukaryota > Metazoa > Chordata > Mammalia > Artiodactyla > Balaenopteridae > Balaenoptera > Balaenoptera ricei. Next base: position 47,542,773 of record NC_082656.1, on the reverse strand, counting down.
TTCATACACATTATTTTCTAAGTTCACTCTCTAATGCATTAAAATGTTGTTTGTGAACAGAGGCATAAAGAATTCAGTCTAGGAATACATTTATGGTGCAAAATTGTATTTAATAAAGCATAACTGTTTTAAGTTATAGGAGTGCAGTGGGGATGAACAGCTTAAGTAATGCAGAAGCACAGCATCATTATGATTCTTATCCAAGCTCATACCATGTGTCAGATTTACAGCATTTTTTACAATTTCTATAAGATATATTCTATATTGATGATTTTACATAATGGTACCCCTGTAGAATTACTTTGCACATGTAATGTAAGGAATGTTTCTTAGTATATAATCATAGGCAAACAAATCATTAGGAATAGCAGGTAGTGTACAATGTTATGTTTTACAGAGATAAATAAGTAGATAGGCAAATGTTGTTATATGACAATGATTTCTTATAGAAGTGTAAAGGTATTATAAAGTAGCAAAGTACAGTTATATAGCACCTAGCAAAAATTGTAAAGTCAGGCTTTCTTAAATGCAAGGAACATCGGTAATTCAAATCAGAACAGATAAGAAAGCAGGGACTGAGTAAGAGCATGAAGTTTGGAATAGTTGCTGGAACAGTAAAAACTAATTTTGTAGCCAAGCCTCACTCTAGTGAGAGCGTCTTAGTGGACAAAAGCAGTGTGCAAAAATGCAGTAAGTTCTAGCAGAATTTAGACCCAGAAGGTGCAATTCATCAGAAAAAGCACATTCATCTATCTATTCACTTATTCAATAAATATTGTTTTGTGTGTGCTTTCACTGTACTAAATAGAGCTTAAAATGTATTAGAAAAAAAGAGATAAAGAAATGAATAATTAGAACTTTGAGATCACAAAGCTGGAAATCAGGCAATGGATCAGAAAATATGCTCAAAGTCATCAGTACCACCGCTGGCTAATAAGAGATCAGGACCACCTTTGCCCTTGAATCTACATCCCAGTAATGAGACCTGATAGGAAAGGGTGTCAAGATTAAAGGAACCTCCTAAACCTGCCTTTGTAATATCCACTCTTGCTTCCTCCAATCTTTTCCCCTAGAGTAGCCAGAGGAAAATTCTCATAATGCAGATTTGACCTGAAAGTGCAATGGAGTTTTCCTTTGTACGAATTATCAACATAATGAAAAAATTATTTGTTTTACATCAATTTTTCCACTAAACTAGATTCTATGTGCTGGCCAAGATTATCTTGTCTATGCCTATACTCCTCCACTTGGCTCAATTCCTGGCACTGAGTAAGCACTTAACAAGCATTTATTAAATCAGTCAGACACCAAGAAAAAGAGGCCTCAAATTTCTCACAAAGAAAGCATTATGAGGTATACTGTAAATAGGTAGGTAGGTAGATAGATAAATAGATGGATAGATAGATAGAGATTTTAAGAGGGATGGATAGAGGGATGGAGGAATGTTTAAATGGATTGAAGGAAAGATAGGTTTTAAAAGGGATAAATAGAGGGATGGATGGATGGATGGATGTTTGGAGGGACTGATGGAAAGATATGTAGGTAGGTATTGATTTATTACTTCTCTATTTTCATGTGAACACCCATTTCTGTCATCACTGGCTGAGGATCCATGATTTACATATATTTTAGGCATATCTTCAATAGACAGAAAATTTTTGATTGAGACAAAAATATTAAGCAATTATTCATATATTTGTTGAAAATTATATCATTATATCTTATCAACCAAACACTATTAACAACAATCACAATTTTGATATATAATTTATAATAAATATACAACTTTTGTTCAAGGTCTACCAAAATCTACTCCAGTCATAACAGAAAAAGTCATCTAAAATAATAGTATTTAACTTATTACTGTCAGGATATGACTATTTTTATCATCTTTAGATCTTTGTTAAAAATGAAATAATTTAAGATATGCTGTCTGACATACAGGGATAACTACATTATCTACTTAAATAATTCTTTTCAGATTACCATAAACATTAATATATAGAGCAAGTATGGAATTTTGGATTCTTTCATTTCTCTTAATTTCTCATTTCATCCTTTTGGTTTAGACATAATCCAAGAATTTCTGAACACTGAAGAGAGATGATAAAGGAGAGACTTACTTTTTATTTAAATTACGGATGCTATCCTAGGCCTTAAGTAGCACATTAATATATTAATTCACATTTTTTGATATGTGAGATCCTAAATTTTCTACAAAAATGTAATTGCTTGAATTGTTTAAAGTTAAAATGTTAGATAGGCAGTTTTGTACTTTATAATAAATATTTCTTTTTATTCTTCTTAAGATCTTACTGTTGGAACCAGCCAAATGAGTGCAGCATGAAAATATTTTTTTTTTTGCCTTTGTTTTTCTATTATTGTGCATGCATAATCTTTGCTACTTCTTTGATAACAAATTATGTTCAAATTTCTGGTAGAAATATATATAACAGATGGAGATCCTATGACAGTCTACATATATAAAGCCCTTGTTTTATAAGTAGATGCAATAATTATTAACCTATACCATAACCATACTAATTTATATTTGTGATTAATATTTGCCTTAGTAGCTTATGAGGCAAGTGTTATCTTTGAAGTTGTCAGATAGACACAGGGAGTGACAGAGTAATCTGTTGTTCTGGGATGTTCTGCCTGGAATGCTGACATCATGGTAATTTATCTGCAAGCTTTGGAGGAAGGAGAACAGTTCTGTGGAAGGTAGATGTACATGAAAAGATGAAACATGTGATGTCTTATATAGATGGAAGGTTATCAACGCTGGTATCAAACTCTGAGATTCATTTTCACGTTGAGAAAGGTATTTAAAAATACATAATTTGGGCTCACAGCACTAGTAAATTTTTCTATTATATGAGTAGAGAAAATAATTACATAAAGAATCTATTTCTCCTTAGTTTTGAACTGTTAAAAATATTTATTTTAAAAGTGAGTTTTTACTAGCATTAAGATCTTCTGTGTATGCTCCATGTTCTGTTGATTGACAATAGCTTAAATAATTTTTAAAACTATAATGAGAAAGCTACACCTGAGAGGAGTCGGAGTTGCTTAGCGGGTCCTTGCTTTCTCCGGTTCTGTCACCAGCTCATCTCTCCTCCCCTCAATCTGGAAGAGTAAATGTAATGGAATATGACCTAGTCAAAATAGAGTTTTTCATACACCTTCATAGAAAAGTTGAAATCAAATTAACTTTAAAAAATACGTTTGTATAAAAATAAGCAAAAACTGTTGAAAAGGGGAGCAGAAATCTAGTTATATTGCCCATTAAACATAAGATAAATTTTTATCTTCTAATTGTGGAAATAACAATGCTTGAAAAAGTAATAGTACCTCAAAAATTTCAAGGGGGATCTTCAATGAGAAACTAACTTTTGTTCTGTGATTGTCATATGCCTTTGGCAAGTTTTCATTTTACAGCCAATTTTAGCCACTTTATACGGATGCATCTCTTTCCTGAGGGCTGTAAACTTTAATAGAGTCTCTGATGCAGAGCTCACATTCTGACCATGAAGCCCAAGGTGAGACGTAGGAAAGGCAGACAGCCTAAATGCAAAAAGACAGCAGCAGCCCCCCACCCGCTTTTTCTTTTCTTTCTTTCTTTTTATAAACAGGCAAACCGAGGCAAAAAAGAATGCTTAGAACAAAATTTTGTCAAAAACGTGAACAGATAATGATAGTGTTCACTGTTAGTAATTGTTTGGAAAGAGCTTATACATCTGTGGATCTTTCCCTAAGCTAAAATATGCTGTTTAATTCATTTGGGGGGTAACAATTATGTGTATCCCCAGGCTGAGAGGTAAATCCACAGAGTTCTAAATACAGAAAAATCAATTTAGATTCATTAATGTGAGAACAAGGATAACAATTACTGGGTAATTTTGAATTAGTGTGATTACTGCATAAATATCTGGGAGAGAAACAGAGAGAGAGAGAGAGAGAGTGTGAGTGTGTGTGTAGGAGGGGATAGGGTTTGGACTCAGTTTTTCTTTTGGTTTGGTTTGATTTTCTAGCAATATATATAAGTTTAAATATCATCACCATTTCCAGATATAAATTAAAAGATTGCTATTAAACACATAAAATATGTTACCTACCAATGAAAACAGGTGTATTTAATTCAAAGATTTGTATCTTCTAGGAGAATGCACTAAATTTTTTAACTTTTCTTCAGGAATTTTGTAAAATGTGAAAAGAATGATATCTATTTCGAAGTGTAGGATATTATTTCTAAATGTGTACCTAGATATAGGACATACTAGTGTTTTCTTAATTTTCCCTGAAGTATGAGTATATGAGAATATCTTCATTATATAAGCTTCACTTAAAATTTCAGAAACCTTCAGAATTGCATTTATTATTCCTTAGTGCTCTTAGTGTTAGCTTTTTTCTCAGTTCTTCTGCCTTTTTGCAAGGTGATAAAGTCTGTTATGTAGACAGTAGTTGAAAAAAATCCTATAGAGCTGAATAATAATTACATGGGGACTAAAATAGGACTTCAGGAAAAGCTATTTAAGTGAAGTGATTGTGATAAAAGGCAGACTGGCTTCTATTGGAAAATGAATAAAATATAAAGAACGTTCACATTTCACTGAAATTAGGAGTATTATACATTCTTCCTTTTAAAGTTATTTTTATGACAAAAATTTCCTGACAGAAAAGTAAACAATTCCCCGTATTCATTACCCAGATTCAACAACCATCACCAAATTGCTTCATCCATTCACCTTTACAGTGTTTTTTTTTCCTGAAGTATTTTAAAGTAATTCTTTACTTTAGCTCAAAACCCTCATGAATTCATCCCAGAAACAAACAATGGAAAATGATCAGAACTTTACATTTTTAGCATAATCACAATGTCATTATCACAACTAATAAAAAGTTAAATAATCTCTTATTATAATCTGATACCCAGAATTAAAATTTCCAAAATGTCTTAAACATCTTTTAATAGTTGGTCTATAAATTGGGATCCAAGTAAGTTTCACTCACTTTATTTTGTTATATTTTAAAGTCACATTTAATTTAGAACAGCTACTTCTTCTTAGTAATTCATTTTATTACTGGGCTTTTCTTCCCTGAAAAATTCAGTCAGGTATCTTATAAAATGTTCCACTTTGTGGATTGTACAATTTGATTCCTTGTGATGTCTTTTCTTTTCTCATCTTTCCTTTTTTTTGTCCTCTGTTTTTATGTTTATATATTTCAAAATATTCATGGTAGAAGTTTAAATATCTCAAAGAAGATTTGATAGCATAGATTGCATATTTGCATTTGTGTCTATGTGTGCCTGTGTCTATTTGTGATGTTTTACACTTATTAACTACAGCATATAAAATTACTTTTTTATTTGCCTGACAGCCTATACTTTAAGGTGGTCCTGATTTTCAGGCATTCAACCAATCTCTCATTTCACATATATCATCTTGGCTGTCACAACTCCTCCAGACATGGTGTGTAAATGCATGTAATGTCCTGGGAGAAATATTTTCTGCAAAATATAAATTCCAGATCCTTGGGGTCCTTCCAGTCATTTCTCTTGTAACAACCTTTTTTATTTTCAATAAACTGTAGGTGAGTTTTTTGGCTTGTTGTGTTTGTTTCTTTTTCTCATTAAAATTTCATAACAAGATTGGAGTAAAAAAAAAACTAGGAATAAATTTGCTGTCATCCAGTCTTCTTTTATATTTGCTCTACTGGGTTCTTACTAGATGTTTCCGTACCTGAACCTGCAGTTGTAGGTTAAAGGCAAAGAGGTGGCTTAATCATTCCTTCTTAGCTGAAGTAAAGCACACTCACCAAGGAATTCTTTGGTGTCTTACCACCCAACACATAAAATATCTGTATGTAATGTATGGTAATCAGACTCTCTGGAAATTTAATTATTTTTGGTTAAAATTCAATAATAATACTTGGACTCTCTGCTTCAATCTCTTGATTTACCAATCTCTCCCTTCCAGTGAATCCTGATTAATTGTCACAGATATTAAGCTATTAAGATAGCTCTGTTCATGTTGTACTTATTTCCTCAAGTTTCAATGGTTCCCTATTTTCCTATTGAGTAAGCACAAAATACTTTCTTACTCTGGGAATCAAGCAATCCATGAACTGATCAAAAACCACCTTTTTAAGCACTGCTTCTTCTTATACCCTTGAACCTGGCCACACTACACACCTACTTTCCACAAAGCTGGCCATGCATTTTTATTAACACTTGTGTTCTTTGTAAAAAATATCTCTTTCTTTCTAGCAAATTTAGGATAGATTTTCAGACCTGATTTAAAGGAGACTTCAAATGTGAAGTATTTCATAATTCTCCCAGATTTTTAACCATTACTTCTGTTTCATGACCATAACACTTTCTTGTACCTGTTTTAAAGAACCTCATTCTACTGTGGAACAATAGTTATTTACATATCTGACTTCCTTGTGGAAAGAAATCATGATATTCATTTTTGTAAGATGACTCTGCATCCATCCAATTAAGAGTCTAGGTATGTTTTTAAAATACCTTAAACTATAGAAAGCCAGACATTGTGGATATTGGTTCCTGAAAACCTGCTTAAATATTGAGTTTTTAGAAAAAAAAGTTAAGTTTTCTTTTTCATGGCTTGTTTTGAAAGGGCATCATTAATATAGTAAAAGTTCAATGTGACTAGAATATGTTATGTCCTTTATCCTTACATTTTAGATATGATCCCAAAACAGACACATGGACCATGGTGGCTCCGTTGAGTATGCCCAGAGATGCTGTTGGTGTCTGTCTCCTTGGTGACAGACTATACGCTGTTGGTGGCTATGATGGGCAGACATACCTCAACACTATGGAATCCTATGATCCACAAACTAATGAATGGACCCAGGTAAGATTGTTGCCAGCATAAGTTACTTCACATATAAGAATTTATTTCACTTACTTCCTTTGGAGGAGAGGGGTACATACAGCAATGTATCTAGTCAAATTACTCTGAACTCAAAATGATTGATTTTGTCCATTTTCATGTTCATTTTGTAAAAAGTTTATTAAATCATATGTTTTTGTGTACTTTTCTCTTGTGTATTCTATACTTCAATAAAACTTATATTAGAAAGTTACATTCATGCTTCAGTGAGATTTCCACTTTATTATAAGTCATAACAAGAGACAGGAACTGAATTTTAATTATCTGAAGCAAAAAATAAAAGTGGAATATATTGGTTCACAAAAATTCATCTTTACAATATTTGGTTTTAGAGATAACAAAAATAAGAGAATGGAAACCTGCAGAAATCAAATTTCTGCCTCCTGTTTTTGCTTAACTATCTTTGTTAGGTTGATTGCTACTCACTGCAGAGAGAATTTTCCATGGGGTGGTGCTGCTGGAAACTCTAAGTGGGAATCCTCACAGCCATAATCAGAAAATAAAAGAATTCTTTGTTCAAAAGAAACCCCAAAACAAACAACAAAGAGCTCTGAATGGTCTGTCGTATAAAGCACTCATTCCTGGACAAACACTTTGGCCAAGAAGAAGGAGTGAAATAATTGGCTGATCTTAGGTTAGCCTTTGAACATACACTGTAGTTAGAGATTCAGGATCATGCTCAGAGAAGCTCTCAATCTGGTCTAAGATCTGGAGTATTTGTGTTGGGGTGTGTGTGAGTGCTGGGGAAAGATGAGAAGAGGACAACTTAATTATGGTGGAAAATAACTTACGCTGTACAGTTACTATAGCCTTGCTTGTAATGAAGGGAATGGGTATATTTTCAGACTTTTGTCCTTATATTCAATTTCTCCCTACTTTCTTTCTTTGCCAAATCTCCTAATATTTCTTATTTCTCACCTTTATCAGAAACTTAAAAAGGAGAAACAATTTAAACAAACAAACCAATTTTCCATCAATGGATGCAGTTAAATTCCAAAGTCTTACTTAGTTGAACCAGGATAATAACCTCATCTCCTCTTATTCCTTAGTGTATAGAAGGCTTTATTTTTGGTCATAGAAATTGACTTAAATTTGATTGAAGTAAATTTCTTTGAAAAAGGGTTTACTTTTAAAGATACATAACTTCCTTGATTGTGCCAGTTTTGATGATATGTGTTCAACTAAAATATTAAATAGGCTGACTTTGAAGTACAAAACCAGACTCCTCATGGTCAGACTAAGGTATCTGCCTTATGAACCTTACTCTTCCACAAGGGAAAATCCTTTGATTCCAATGAAGATGCATTTGGCTAAGAAGGAAGAAAAAGGATGGAATGGAGGAACAAATAGGAAGAATTTGGAGAACTAGGTCCTGTGATGTTCTGTGTTTTACTTTAATTGTGAGAAAGAAGCATTCCTTATCCAGAGAGCAGCAAATATAAAACAAGCTGTAATTATTGCACTGAGATTTTAGAAGATATATTTTAATTCCTTACCTTCCTGAGTCCCTAGTGTTTACAAAAGGAGCACTGCTATGATTGTTGACTTGCGAAGAAAATGTACCAGTTCAGTGGTATATATTTTAAATGTGCTACTTTAACAAGTGAACATTAAATAAGGGAAGTTTATGGGCATATAAATGATATAATATCTTCATTACATATTTATAGAAATGTACCATTATGCTTAACATTCCTCTAAAATTGAAAACAAAATAATGTATGTAGTAGTAATGGGTAAAAGCATCCTAAAGGCCATTTGCCCTCATCTGTATTTTATTACACTCTTTTGGATTATACAGTATCTTACAAAGAGCAAAATGGTATTTAAAATGTTTTATAATGCTCATCCACCAGAGGGCAGACAGAAGAAGCAAGAAGAATTACAATCCTGCAGCCTGTGGAACAAAAAAAACATTAACAGAAACATAGAAAAGATGAAAAGGCAGAGGGCTATGTACCAGATGAAGGAACAAGATAAAACCCCAGAAAAACAACTAAATGAAGTGGAGATAGGCAACCTTCAAGAAAAAGAATTCAGAATAATGATAGTGAAGATGATCCAGGACCTCGGAAAAACAATGGAGGCAAAGATTGAGAAGATGCAAGAAATGTTTAACAAAGACCTAGAAGAATTAAAGAACAAACAAACAGAGATGAACAATACAATAAATGAAATGAAAACTACACTAGAAGGAATCAATAGCAGAATAACTGAGGCAGAAGAAGAGATAAGTGACCTGGAAGACAGAATGGTGGAATTCACTGATGTGGAACAGAATGAAGAAAAAAGAATGAAAAGAACTGAAGACAGCCTAAGAGACCTCTGGGACACATTAAATGCAACAACATTCTCATTATAGGGGTCCCAGAAGAAGAAGAGAGAGAGAAAGGACCCGAGAAAATATTTGAAGAGATTATAGTTAAAAACTTCCCTAACATGGGAAATGAAATAACCACCCCAGTCCAGGAAGGACTGTGAGTCCCAGGCAGGATAAACCCAAAGAGAAACACACCAAGACACATAGTAATCAAATTGGCAAAAATTAAAGACAAAGAATAATTATTGAAAGCAGCAAAGGAAAAACGACAAATAACATACAAGGGAACTCCCATAAAGTTAACAGCTGATTTCTCAGCCGAAACTCTACAAGCCAGAAGGGAGTGGCGTGATATACTTAAAGTGATGAAAGGGAAGAACCTACAACCAAGATTACTCTACTCAGCAAGGATCTCATTCAGATTCGATGGAGAAATCAAAAGCTTTACAGACAAGCAAAAGCTAAGAGAATTCAGCACAACCAAAGCAGATCTATAGCAAATGCTAAAGGAACTTCTCTAAGTGGGAAACACAAGAGAAGAAAAGGATCTATAAAAACAAACCCAAAACAATTAAGAAAATGGTCATAGGAACATACATATCGATAACTACCTTAAACGTGAATGGATTAAATGCTCCAGCCAAAAGACACAGGCTTGCTGAATGGATACAAAAACAAGACCCATATAGATGCTGTCTACAAGAGACTCACTTCAGACCTAGGGACACATACAGACTGAAAGTGAGGAGATGGAAAAAGATATTCCATGCAAATGGAAATCAAAAGAAAGCTTGAGTAGCAATACTCATATCAGATAAAATAGACTTTAAAATAAAGAATGTTACAAGAGACAAGGAAGGACACTACATAATGATCAAGGGATCAATCCAAGAAGAAGATACAACAATTATAAATATATATGCACCCAACGTAGGAGCACCTCAATACATAAGGCAACTGCTAACAGCTATAAAAGAGGAAATCGACAGTAACACAATAATAGTGGGGGACTTTAACACCTCACTTGCACCAATGGACAGATCATCCAAAATGAATATAAATAAGGAAACAGAAGCTTTAAATGACACAATAGACCAGATAGATTTAATTGATATTTATAGGACATTCCATCCAAAAACAGCAGATTACACTTTCTTCTCAAGTGTGCATGGAGGATTCTCCAGAATAGATCACATCTTGGGTCACAAATTAAGCCTCAGTAAATTTAAGAAAATTAAAATCTTATCAAGCATCTTTTCTGACCACAACGCTATGAGATTAGAAATGAATTACAGGGAAAAAAACGTAAAAAACACAAACACATGGAGGCTAAACAATACGTTACTAAATAACCAAGAGATCACTGAAGAAATCAAAGAGGAAATCAAAAAATACCTAGAGACAAATGACAATGAAAACACGATGATCCAAAACCTATGGAATACAGCAAAAGCAGTTCTAAGAGGGAAGTTTATAGCTATACAAGCGTACCTCGAGAAACAAGAAAAATCTCAAATAAACAATCTAACCTTACGCCTAAAGGAACTAGAGAAAGAAGAACAAACAAAACCCATGGTTAGAAGAAGGAAAGAAATCATAAAGATCAGAGCTGAAATAAATGAAACAGAAACAAAGAAAACAATAGCAAAGATCAATAAAACTAAAAGCTGGTTCTTTGAGAAGATAAACAAAATTGATAAGCCATTAGCCAGACTCATCAAGAAAAAGAGGGAGAGGACTCAAATCAATAAAATTAGAAATGAAAAAGGAGAAGTTACAACAGACACCGCAGAAATACAAAGCCTCCTAAGAGACTACTACAAGCAACTCTATGCCAATAAAATGGACAACCTGGAAGAAATGGACAAATTCTTAGAAAGGTATAACCTTCCAAGGCTGAACCAGGAAGAAATAGAAAATATGAACAGGCCAATCACAAGTAATGAAATTGAAACTGTGATTAAAAATCTTCCAACAAACAAAAGTCCAGTACCAGATGGCTTCACAGGTGAATTGTATCATTTAGAGAAGAGCTAACACCCATCTTTCTCAAACTCTTCCAAAAAATTGCAGAGGAAGGAACACTACCAAACTCATTCTATGAGGCCACCATCACCCAGACAAAGATACTACAAAAAAAAAAAAAAAAAAATTACAGACCAATAACACTGATGAATATAGATGCAAAAATCCCCAACAAAATACTAGCAAACAGGATCCAACAACACCTTAAAAGGATCATACACCATGATCAAGTGGGATTTATCCCAGGGATGCAAGGATTTTTCAATATACACAAATCAATCTATGTGATACACCACATTAACAAATTGAAAAATAAAAACCATATGATCGGGCTTCCTTGGTGGTGAACTGGTTGAGAATCTGCCTGCCAATACAGGGGACATGGGTTCGAGCCCTGGTCTGGGAAGATCCCACTTGCCGCGGAGCAATTGGGCCCGTGAGCCACAACTACTGAGCCTGTGCGTCTGGAGCCTGTGCTCCGCAACTAGAGAGGCCGCGATAGTGAGAGGCCTGCGCACCATGATGAAGAGTGGCCCCCGCTTGATGCAACTAGAGAAAGCCCTCACACAGAAACGAACACCCAACGCAGCCAAAAATAAATAAATAAATAAATAAATTTTGAAAAAGGGACATTTAATATCTATATTAAAAAAAATCCAAAACCACATGATCATCTCAATAGATGCACAAAGAGCTTTTGACAAAATTCAACACCGATTTATGATAAATACTCTCCAGAAAGTGGGCATAGAGGCAACCTACCTCAACATAATAAAGGCCATATATGACAAACCCACAGCAAACATCATTCTCAATGGTGAAAAAGTGAAAGCATTTCCTCTAAGATCAGGAACAAGACAAGGATATCCACTCTCACCACTATTATTCAACATAGTTTTGGAAGTCCTAGCCATGGCAATCAGAGAAGAAAAAGAAATAAAAGGAATACAAATTGGAGAAGAAGAAGTAAAACTGTCACTGTTTGCAGATGACATGATACTATACATAGAGAATCCTAAAAATGCCACCAGAAAACTACTAGAGCTAATCAGTGAATTTGGTAAAGTTGCAGGATACAAAATTAATGCACAGAAATCTCTTGCATTCCTATACACTAATGATGAAAAATCTGAAAGAGAAATTAAGGAAGCACTCCCATTTACCATTGCAACAAAAAGAATAAAATACCTAGGAATAAACCTACCTAGAGAGACAAAAGATCTGTATGCAGAAAACTATAAGACACTGATGAAAGAATTTAAAGATGATACCAACAGATGGAAAGATATACCATGTTCTTGGATTGGAAGAGTCAGTATTGTGGAAATGACTATACTACCCAAAGCAATCTACAGATTCAATGCAATCCCTATCAAATTACCAATGGCATTTTTTGTGGACCTAGAACAAAAAATCCTAAATTTTTTTTGGAGACACAAAAGATCCTGAATAGCCAAAGCAGTCTTGAGGGAAAAAAACGGAGCTGGAGGAATCAGACTCCCTGACTTCAGACTATACTACAAAGCTACAGTAATCAAGACAGTATGGTACTGCCTCAAAAACAGAAATATTGATCAATGCAACAAGATAGAAAGCCCAGAAATAAACCCACACACCTATGGTCAGCTAATCTATGACAAAGGAGGCAAGGATATCCAATGGAGAAAAGACAGTCTCTTCAATAAGTGGTGTTGGGAAAATTGGACTGCTACATGTAAAAAAATGAAATTAGAACACTCCCTAACACCATACTCATAAATAAACTGAAAATGGATTAGAGACCTAAATGTAAGACCGGACACTATAAAACTCTTAGAGGAAAACATAGGAAGAACACTCTTTGACATAAATCACAGCAAGATCTTTTTTGACCCACCTCCTAGAGTAATGGAAATAAAAATAAAAATAAACAAATGGGACCTAATGAAACTTCACAGCTTTTGCACAGCAAAGGAAATCATAACCAAGATGAAAAGAGAACCCTCAGAATGGGAGAAAATATTTGCAAACAAATCAATGGACCAAGGATTAATCTCCAAAATATATAAACAGCTCATGCAGCTCAATATTAAGGAAACAAAGAACCCAATCCAAAAATGAGCAGAAGACCTAAATAGACATTTCACCAAAGAAGACATACAGATGGCCAAGAAGCACATGAAAATCTGCTCAACATCACTAATTATTAGAGCAATGCAAATCAAAACTACAATGAGGTATTACTTCACACCAGTTAGAATGGGCACCATCAGAAAATCTACCAACAACAAATGCTGGAGAGGGTGTGGATAAAAGGGAACACTCTTACACTGTTCTTGGGAATGTAAATTGATACAGCCACTATGGAGAACAGTATGGATGTTCCTTAAAATACTAAAATTAGAATTACCATATCATCCAGCAATCCCACTACTGGGCATATACCCAGAGAACACCATAATTCAAAAAGATACATGCACCCCAATGTTCATTGCAGAACTATTTACAATAGCCAGGTCATGGAAGCAACCTAAATGCCCATCAACAGACGAATAGATAAAGAAGTTGTGGTACATATATACAATGAAATATTACTCAGCCATACAAAAGGAACGAAACTGGGTCATTTGTTGAGACAAGGATGGATCTAGAGACTGTCATACAGAGTGAAGTAAGTCAGAAAGAGAAAAACAAATATCGTATGTTAACGCATGTATATGGAACCTACAAAAATGGTACAGATGAACCAGTTTGCAGGGCAGAAGTTGAGACACAGATGTAGAGAACAAAAGTATGGACACCAAGGGGGGAAAGCCACGGGGTGGTGGGGATGGTGGTGTGATGAATTGGGCAATTGGAATTGACCTTTATACCCTGATGTGTATAAAATTGATGACTAATAGTAACCTGCTGTATTAAAAAATAAAAAAAATATATATATAAAATGTTTTATAACAACTTTATTTTAGTACAATAAACATTAATTTTAAAGCTCTTAATTACTTTAAGATTTTATATCCATATCTTATCATTATTTATATTTTTAAGACTCTCAAGGGAACATCAGCAAACCCACACAAAATCCCTTTGAAAATTTTCAGGATTCCAGGCCACTAGAGAAAGTTCTGGTATTTGCTGGATAATGCCTGTCACCTTCCCTTCACATACCCCATAAATGGACAACATTGTCTGGTTATTTCATTTACTACTGGCACCATAAAATGGTCAAGCATTAGAATAAATAAGCAAATATATTAAAATATATAATAATGTATATTTGAAAAATTTCCCAAGCTAGCTAGAATTGGAAATAATGGAAATAGATTAAAGAGTATTTGCCAGATTCATGTCTTAATAGTTACACAGAGAACAAACCCATGCATGCTTGCAGGTATGTGTGTGTGTTTGTGTTTTAAATAAATTTGACTTGTCATTTAACATTGTTATTTTGTTTTTTTTATTTGATTTGAAAAAACAATATGTGTGCTTCAAGACATAGAAAGAAAAATTTAATTCCGTTTCCCCTAGCCTGGCTAAAATCACCCTTTCATGTCTTCCTTCGTACATTGTTGTAGTGCTGTCTTGCTTCATCTACCTGCAGCTGTAAAGAAACAAAGATAGTGAGTCATTTACTGTCATATCTCCAAAAACTGACATAGTTGCTGGCATGGGGTGAGAGATATGTGAATGTTTCTTAAATAAATTTATTGTGAATTATTTTTGCAATTCAGTTTACCCTGTTGTGCGTGGATTTAGTTTATTTGCCTATAATAGATATATAAGATGCTTAGAATGAGTTTCAGGGAAGCCTGGTGAGATATTTAAATCTTCAGTTGCTGTTTAATAATTGGTTTCATGCCAACCTTTTTAGGTTATCATACTAAGGCTGAAAGGTATAACCCTGGAGAGAGAACAGGACAGATTGTTTAAAATATGTATTAAATAAGATAAAACTGGACCAAGGGGGAAAAGGGGAAGAGGTCTCAAATATTTAAAATGTATTTTTGTAGAATATATCAAATGCTTAAAATAGAATGATAAATGCTGGGGTAAGGGGAATACTTAACACTATGATAGAACTTAAGTGTGTTGGGTAGAGAAATCTTCTTTCAGGAAATGATATGTAAAGTGAAGCATAGAAAATGAGTAATAGTTAAAAAGATGAAAATATGGGGAGTGGTTTTGTTTAAGAAAGATAATTTTTAAAGAGCCGCAGGAAAGAGAACACATGGCATGTTTCATTCGTCAATAAATAAAGCGGTGAACAGTAAGTTTGGAGAGAGAAATTGTGTCTATATCATATAGGACCAGAAACCATGTTATAGAATCTTGACTTTGTCATAAACCTAAAGAAGATCTAATGAAAGATTTTAGACAGGGAAAGTAAATAATCAGAATTGTGCTTTAAAATGATTGCACTTGATGAGAAGTGAAAAACGATTAGGAGAAAGCAAGATCAGAGTCGGAAATTTATTAGGACATATTTTATTAATCCACTGTAGGGGTGGAAAATTTTTCCTTCTTTCCTTCTTGTTTCTTCAGCTAATGAAACAATTAAATTGACATAAAACAGATTAATGGGAGAAAAACAAATTTAATTTTGTACATATGGAAACCTCATAAATATATGAGACTCAAAGAAGTGACCAAAGCAGGAAGCTTTGATAGTTTTTAGACAGAGAAACAATAAATTCATGAAGAACTGAGTAGACAAAGTGGTTTGGGATTGAGGTAGTAAATTGGTGAAGAAGTTACGAGATTTGTTTACACAACCTTCTTGGCCCTAAATTTCCTATGTCTGGTGACAAATATGCCTCTACCCTCCTGGTAGAGAGAGGGTACCATTTCACATAGGAGAATTATCTCCTGCTTTAAGGGATCAAAGGAGGGTCAGAGTGTCCCTCCTGTGTCCGGCATCTCTCAAGTACCTTTAGTTCAAAATAATCAATATGCCAAAGTGGCATATCCTAGAGTGGCATATTCTGGTCCCCTTCACACTTAAGGTGAAAATGTAACCTGAACTAGGTTGAAGACAGTAAGAATGGGTATAATTAAGTTGGTTGGAGAGATACTTATAGGACTTGATGGTTATGTACCTGCAAGGTTGAGGGAGGTAAAACTAAGGATCATGGATGTGCTCTAGGCTCCTGTCTTGAGCAACTGGGTAGAAAGTGGTGGCATTCACTGGTAAAAGAAGTACAGGAGGAATAGTAAACTCGGGGGAAAAAAGCAGACATTCATTTTTACACACACATATAAGCACATATAGAGATATAGATGCAAATGTAGATACAGACATAAAGTGAAAGTATGTACATTGTACTTCACCTAGAAACTATGCATAGTATTTTTCAGTATTGAATGAACATCGGAGAGTATTTGGGAAACTTCAAAAATACGTCTACCCAATACTCATCCCATTCCTATTGAATGGTGGGCCTTGAGTACTTATAATTTGTAAAAGTCCCTTAGATGACTCTGATGTGAAACAACGCTTCAAAATCATTGGAAACTAAAAGAGAAAATGGAAACTGTGTGCAGTTTGGAGTCAGAAATATTTCAGATTGTAGACATTGATGTTACCAGATTTACATATTGTCTCTTGACACTCCATTCACATGCCTGTCATATAGAGATGACAACATATGATAGGATTATAAAGGTGACAGTGATCTATAAAAATTATTCTTAACACACAATATGCTGTCAATATATCACATGCCCCTTTTCACTTCTCATTTTGAGCAAATATCTATGAAAAAGACAAGAGATGTTATATTAGCTTTTTAAAAAATAGGGTATTAAATGAAAGGAATAAAAAAAAGTCATATGGGAAGGTTTTTTGGTTTTGTTTCTGTTTTTATTTTTAACCTACAAGGGGGATGGCAGGTTACAATAAGCACAGTTAAAAGAACTAGTAGATAATTTGATAATGGTGGTAATTTTCATATTTAGAGAGTGAGACCATGTCCTTTTTCAATCAATAAGATAATGTATGTGATCTGAGGTTATTTTGTTCATAGTGATTTTATTTGTTACATTTTATTCCTTTCTCTTTGTAATAATATCCTGTAATTTCTCATCTACCTAATATTTTTATGTGCATAAATTATTCTTAGAAAACTGTAATAAAAATCATTGATATGAAAAAGTTCAAATTACTAAAATCTTAGTTTACCTCTACGGAATAAATTTTCATTACAAACTTTGTAAAAATTATTGTTTTTTAATATACTTCTAGCCAATTTCATATTCAGGATTATTTTTAAAATCTCAGTTCTCATTTCAATGACAAGCATAATGTAGCCTTTAAAAAAATAGGCCCTGTAGCAACTGTAATTATGGCCTATTAATGACAAAATATTGAAGCTATATCACTATATGTCTCTGTTTAGAATGAATGAATAACACATTTAATTCAGTATAATATCTTGGGAAATAACTTCACAATGACTTCAATAGTGAAATAGCTATTTCATCTAAAATACACTCCAAGCTGTCACTATGAAATATCACAAATGTGTCCATGCAAGCTCTAGAATAAATCTTTGCTGGAAACTTTTCTAAAACAGCTTCATTTCACTAAAAATCATTAAAGAATTTATTACTTTCATTAAAAATTCTGTAAATGATTGCAGGTTTAAAAAATTTCAATATACATATTATTGTTTTATGTAAATGTCATTTTCATTGCTTCCATTTATATTGTACTACTTGTGGATAAATTGGGAAAAGATAAGCACATTTATTAATGATTTTCATGCATATGAATGAGTGGTTTAAATACATTATAATTTGTATATTTTAAGACAGTAAAATTTGTCTTAAATTGTGTTTCATCTTTTTCACCAGATGGCTTCCTTGAATATTGGGAGAGCAGGTGCCTGTGTAGTAGTCATCAAGCAACCTTGACTTATTTTTATTTGGATATATTTTAATTGCTGGAGTGGTTATTTTTATATCAGAGGGCAAGAATGAGAACTTCCTGAGATGAAAATTCTTCAAGAACAAAGATTTTGGTAGATTTACCTACAGATGTCAAAAGAAATAGAAGATCAAACAGAATTATGGGAAACAAGAAAACAAACTGCTCTGGGAACACTATCTGGTCATGTATTAGTTCAGAAATGGTTATTGGTAATTTGTTTTGTATTGTAGCATACAGTAACTAGAGTTACCAAAGGCTTGTTTTTCTTGAGCAATTAAAAGGAGAAACCGAGATTTGTGACATGGATAATTTCATGACCACAGTTCATTCAATTGTTTTATAATCTGTGGTGATACCAAGAGGTTGCCAAGAGTAGAAGACATGATATTTCATCTGACAGAATTCGATCAATTTACTATTTTCCTACTCAGATGTGATCATACCAGGAGGTGGAATGATGTTTATTAAAACAAACATGCTTCTTCCTAATTTTCCTAAACTACGAACTAGAGAAACAGATTCATGCTTGTCTCTTGCATTCAGAAAACAAATCAAAGCTGCATATATCATCTGAGAGGATGGTTGGATTTTATTGCAACTGTATTAGCAATTTGAAGCTGGAAAACACAAAGGATCGTTTTCATTAAGCTTACCACATTGCTTTGCTTTTTGACCACACTGAGCCAAAGAATCAGTACAATTATAGGCTTTTGCCTTATGATGAGTTCAGTGTAAGCATGGAAGTTAGTTATTCTGAATGTTATATATATATATCCATTGCATGTTGAAGTCCTTTAGAATTTTGTTCATAAAGAATCTTAGAAATTTGAGAGAGAAATCTATGATCCATTCATTTGGAGTGTTAATCATCATTGTTAGAAGGAAGGCAGACTTCAAATTCTCATTCCCAACTTTTCAAACTTCTTACATTGATATGCACATTATTTTATGCCAATGTTTGTAATTGTTTAAAGCATATAGTAGAAACATTACACAATGTCCTTAATAGTCCATGTAAATTTTAAATATAATTAATAAATACTAGAAAATTTACTTTTATCAGTGTATCTTTTTTCAATAAATTTTAATTCAGAACTGAGTAAAAAATTGACAAGAAGTAGGCGTTTTATTGCTCGACTTTTCAAAACTCAAGAAGTATATATTTTCATCAAAACACAAGTTTATTTCTTCCTAAATACTATGCTGACACCAAATGCAATCTTTAATTATTGTTTTCTTTTGTAGTCACTCACTTGAGACAGCTAACAATAGTGCTTAGAAAATGCCCATCCCATAACGAAAGTGCTGATAATCATGCAGGGGCTAGAAAAGTCAAGAAAATCCCTCTTTTTGAGTCACTGTAAAACATGGAATTAAGTTTTATTACTGGGTAGTGGAAAAATATTTGAAATTAATAACCAAGGAAAATATTGATAGTTTATGTCAAGGAAATATTAGGAAATCTAAAATTTCCCAACATGTATATGTGATCAGATTTATTAGTCGCATTTCAGAAAAATGATATATTAAGGAAGTATCAGTGTTTTTTAATCATAATTAAAAGATGCATAGCATGAAATTTATCATTTTAGCCATTTCTAATTGTACAGTTCAGAATTGTTAAGTATATTTAACTTCTTGGCCCACATATTTTCTTCAATGCATAGAACATACAGATAATATTAGCTAACTGAGGTGGACAATTTATTTTTGAAATGTTAAAGAATAGAGGGGAAGATAAAATGGTATATATCAATTTTTTAATCAGTAAAGCTTTGTGGTGGTCATATTTAAAACTTGGTTAATAAATTTATCACTATTTTTACAAATTTTTTTTTTTTTTCCTGAGAGGGAATTTTCCCCAAATTTGCTGCATTCAACCAACTATTTTCTATATGTGTATCGTATTAGCCTGCTGCCTCTTATATTTCATACCATGAGTGTACACACCCAATTTACCATACAAGGACATTGAAGAGCAGTTTGGGCAATAAACTCTAAGCTTATATGAGATAGGAAGAAGGGATATTATCATGCCATTTACTGAAAAGTATATTGTCCACCAAGGTCACATGAGTTCCAGGACTTACCATCTACCCTGCCATGACTCCAATCCAGGATTCTTGAAACTTTGTCAACTGCTAAGGTGTTAAGGAAGTATCAATGATTTTTTAAGTGTAGTTAAAAGATGCATAGCATGAAATTTATGCAGGTCCTTATTCAGTTATGCTAAAGACTGCCTTTTGGGGTGAAATTTCTGCTAAAGATAGCATTTACTATTTGGCTGTTTAATTAATAAGGCATACTTAAATAAAAGAAGTATAGAAAATACCATCAACGAGGATAGTTTTTCTAAGATACTGTTCAGGTTTTTTACTGCATTGATATCTCCAGAATATAACTTATTTTTATAAATACCTCTATATAATCTTAGAATAATCTGCAAATATTTTCAATGTTAAAGATGACTATTAATGATAATAGGAATATATAATATACAATTGTCCCTCCATATCCATGGGGATTTGGTTCCAGGACCTGCCCTGGATACCAAAGTCTATAGATGCTCAAGTCCCATAGTCAGTGCTTCACATCTGTGTGTTCCACCAACCTCAGACTGTGTAGTACTGTATTTATTGAAATGACAGTGAACCAGTAGTATTGCAGTAGATGGGTGACAGTGTTGGGAAAATAAATTAAAAAGAAACAAAAAAACTTCTACAATCCAGAAAACCTCTCCACAAAAGTACTAGAAAAAACTTTTTTTATTATTGAATAAGCATGAAACCAGAATGTAATGCACATCACAGGCAACATGCTGAGAGATCGCAAAGATAGAGAGAAATCTCACCCTTTCATGTAGCCAAGCAGATACAATTCATTAAACATATTTTTTCCAGATAAACAATATCTACTTCTAAAGTAAGAGGACTGAACAGCACCATTTGTCACACAAGTTCATCCTTACTTTACCCAGTAGTTGGCGTGACCATCTGAGTTAGCTAATTAGCTTTATCCAGAGGGGGAAAAGAACACACTTCTCAAAACTTTGTGACAGTAGGTAGTTTTGCAACTTGGATTAACGTCCCACCAGATAGACTCCTCCCCTCCCACAGGAGCTGTGCAATAGGGGTGCCGTCTTCCTTGAGGATTACATTTCAAAGAAATGGCTTCCAGGCCCTTGAGAAAGACATCCCTAAGTCATAAAGCTGACAAAAGTCCTATCTAGGTTTTAAAAGGATTTATAAACATTTCAAAGAGAGGAGAAAGTACTCAGAATTACAAGTTTTCTAAAGTAAATGCTCTGAGAAAAAGGAGGGAAGGAAAACCTCTTCCCTTATTTCAACAGGGAGAATTAAACTTCTTAGTTTTCATTGTATTTGTCCTAATGATTGATATTAGTGTATTTTCCCTCCAGTTGTTTTTCTATCTAACTTTAGGAGACATAGTATAATTCCCAGATATGCAACTTTACTATCGCTTAGGAGTTTGTTAGAAAAGCTAAATCTGAGACCCATCCAGAGTTGCTAAATGAGATCCTGTCTTTTAACAAAATACCTAAGGTGACTTGTTAAACCTTGAGAAACACCAACTTCAGTCATTATTTCTCTGCAAACTCTATTTCCCTCTCTGGTTTTCTCAATGAGGGCACCAACTAGGGAGTTAGCAATCCTGTCTAGTTCTCATATTTAATCCATGTACTCCAGGATAAACTTTATCAGGAATACAAGTAAAGTTTTAGTTCTCATCTGCTTTCATTTTGTATAATTTTTTAATGGGTTCAGAAACTAGATGAGGAGGAGGGTGCTACTCATTGGATTTCCTCCAAGCCCCAGCAGAACAGTTAGCTAGGTGAAATGAATATATGATAAGAAGAGAGTTCCAATTACGAAAACCTACAATTTTAAAAAAGGAAGATGCAAGAGAAAGTATATGTTCATACTATGCCCATTATTTTGTAATCTGTTTCAGTCTTACTGAGACTGGAGAGGACAGAAGTAATCCCTGGTCTCAAGTAGCCAAATTTCTGGCTTACAGTCAGTCAGTGATTCTTATTCACCTCAATTCTCTTGAGATGATAAATTCAAGTTTGCTCGGGAAGTAACCCCCAGCTAGCTTATGTTAAAAAACAAAAGTCAATCTAGTAAATTTGAAGATTTAATTGACTTTATTCAATGATTCATGAATTGGGCAGCACCCCATTTAGCACCTAGAGGGGAGCTCAGAAGGGGGTTGTACAAAATGGAAGGGCTTTATAGGAAGAAGGTAGGGCAAGGGAGCTATTAACAAAAGAAGGGAAATAATTATTTTTAAGCCAGGATGTCTTCTTTCTGGGGGGAAGGGAACAGCACAGGTTTTATCATGCAGATTGCCTCTTCTTTCCCTGGGAGATGATGCAAAGGCTTACCTGACAGATTACCTCATTTGTGATGACCAGAAAATTCCAAACTGGTTGATTAAAATTACATTTCTGAAGGTCAAAATGACAATTAAGTTAGGTATTAAATCTAGGTTTGGTATCATGGGCTTTAGCACAAGTGATACCATTTTGGGCCTATGGTTTTCTTTTTAACACTTAGAAGGTCAAACCTCTTCCCCTGCTTACTGAGAAACTTGAATTTTCAAAATGAGTTAGATTTAGAACTGGTATATAAATGATGGAGAAAATCAAACCCACAGCATCAAATCAACACCTTTTGTATTAAACTGAGGTATACAATTAAAATGTTTGTGTAGTTAAAAGATAAACTGAGGCATAATAAAAATTTTAAGAGATTATTTCAGCAAAAATTGGGCCAAGCAAGCAGGCCCAAACTGGAAGTAGTTAGGAGTGCTCAGCCAATAGGAGCTAGGAGAAAGACATATAGAGGAGGTGCAGAAGCAAAGAAAGGAAATTATTTGATTGGCTATAGCTTAAAGCTCAGTTGGCTGTGATTGCTTGTTTTTAGCGGTTTTATTTTGTACCTTTGAGGCATTTACAGGTTTAGATTTTTGTTTGCTTTCATAGGCTACCCTTGCATTAGAGCCACCTCAGTCTAACGGCCTCTTTGTTCAATTAATTTAACAGCATTAATATGTTTTGATATATTAGAAGCTCAATCATAACTGACTTATTCTAAAGCAGTAAGTAATATTAATTTTAGATTTAAAAAACAATGTTATGTGGAAGAGTAAGAGTTACAACGTTTGAATATTAAAAAACTTTTACCATTGAATTTATAATTTTAATGCTATATTTGTTAGTGTTGACTAATGTTTTGAAAAGTTTTCTTAGGATAAGTACTACACAAGCTTAGAACACAAGCATATTATATTTATGAGTGTAGATTAAAATGTGAGAGGAAGTTTAAATAAGCTATAAGTGGGACTGATTGTTTAAGAAAATTTAATGTCCTTAAATTCATATGAGTACATATTAATCAAGGGGCCCTTTAAAAAGGATTATTAATATTTCATAGATTTATAACTAAAATCCCAAGACCCTGAAAGTTCCGTTTAGAAACTTAAGGAAAATGTGGTTTGTTTATATAATTAGTTTTAAAAGTTGATTTTATTGTATGAAGAAAATAACTACTAATAGTCTTCCTCCTACATAAAATGCACTCACTCAAAACCAAAAATGTTAATATTTATAAAGTACTTCCATACCTATTATTAATTCATCATTACCTCCAATTCAAACCAACAGTTTCTTCAGAGTTGTATTCTATCCATCATAGAACGAAAAATAGAATTTTATGGTATAGATCTGACAATCCATTTTATTAAATATGCTAAATTAAATATAAATTTATGAGAAAATGCTTCATATTGCCTCAAAAATTAAACAAACTTAAGGATATTAGATTACTTCCAGTAAAAAATGTAAAGTTTTTATTGTATTTAGATAATGTTTTAGTCATTATATCTTGATATCTGTACCTAATATAAGTGTATTTGTATTCTACCTCATTTTTTCCCCACCTTAGGACAGATCATCTCTGTTAGATATTTGAAGATAATTTTAAATAAGTCTATTTCTGCTTAGTAATAATTCAGAAAGATGAGATATAGCTGTTTGGAAATGAATAATTGTTATATCCCTTACCTCCCATGCCCACTCACAAAAATGTTGAAATTCTTTTAAAACTAATATGTATTTGAATGCCTATGTTTTCCTGAATGTCCAAAACGTCTTCCTTTCCATCATTTCTATTGCCAGATATAAATGATGTGCAATAATTAGCTAATACAAATAACATTTAGATATTAACTGGTATCAAAGATGCTTACAGGGAATTTATTTTTATTTTAAATCTTTGAAAAGGAAAATTAGATTAAAGCTAATTTGATATCAGTTAAAAAATTAAGAGAATTCCTAAAGGAGTCTAGGAAACAGACCATGAAGTGTACACATTAGGGAGAATAGCTAAATTGCATGTCCAAGCACTACCTTGATTGATTTTTATTCTGATCCTTTCACCAAATTACATTTGCAAAAGTAACCATGGAGACTAAAAGCTTGACTACGGGAATTGAACTAGCAAAGTAATACCAAAGAATATAGTAAAAGAAAGGCTAAGGTGATTTCAGAGTCAAAGAAGTATCTTATTTTTACATATAAATATGCTACATTGAGTTTTCTAAATCCTAACAAATCAACAGCCTCTACCTACTATCAGAAAGAGTAGAAACAGGAAAGTAGATTAACCAGTGAACAAAATGTTTGTTTTGATGGCTAGTCTCAATTTTCTATGTGTTTGTTGATTATCAAGTTGTTTAGCACATATAAAAATATTCTTTAATAATAATGTCACATTCTTAGATATACATTCTCAACTGGAATAAATCAGCTCTATGGTCATAAAGAACACTATTTTAGTGACATAATTTTTTGGACTAATTCTATTATTCACATATTATGCTATTATTTTGAACTGAATAAAAATTCAGGAACTTGCAGAAAAATCTCAATTCTTCAGTTGGCTTCAAATTATGTAAGCATATACAAATTGCAGATCCATAATAAAATAATAAATAATTATCTATAATTTATATGACAAAGATAAATTAAATGTAATATATTCATAATGCAATATATTCATATGTCAAATATTAACTGAAAACCTTCTATAATGCTAGGAATCAAAATTGGTGTTGGAGGCATAATTTTAAGCAACAAGTTAGTTATTTATTTCCAGAACAGTAAGAAGAACACATTTATAAACAAATAATTCCTGTTCCCTGAGTAAACTTTGGGGTAGATTGAAGTGCCAGAGGTAAAAGAAGTTGATGAGGTAACATCAAATTGAAGCCGAATCTGGCCTATGTACCTCAACACTGAATTAATTCTCAGAGACAAGAGTTTTGGATGAAGTAGAAAAGAATAACTTTAATGCTTTGCCAGGCAAAGGGGGCCACAGCAGACTAATGCCCTCAAAACTGTGTGTCCCGACCTACAGGGGATAGTGAGGAGTTTTATAGTCATGGTTTAGATAGGGCATTATCAGCTATTGGACAATCTTCTGATTGGTTGGTGGTGAGGTAAGTGGGAGTCAGCATCATCAACCTTCTTGTTTCAAGCAGTCTGGGGTCTATGTACTTGTGGGCAGTACACGGTTAACTTCTCCCACCTGGTGGGATTTCAATATCTGCCAAACAGCTCAAGGATACTGTTATATATATATCCCTTGAGGGGGAACCAGGACCCTGCCCCAAGGCTGCATTAGTGCTTCTTTTGACTATTCCTCCCTTGTCTCCACATCCCCTCCCTTCCCTAATCAGCAACTGTTTGAATCTGCTCCTTGGAACTCAGGGAAGGTCATGGAGGCTGAATGAAACCTATTTCTTGTAATCAAGAAATGGGGGACACAGAAAGGCTTTTGTGCCCAGGAGCCCCATAGAGTCCTGCTTGATATCAAAATTGTTTGGGGAGAAGAAGGATTTAACAAAGAAACTCTTATTTCTAAGGATATAAAAATCTGAAGAAGGGGTCTTGATCTTGGGTGGCCTCGGCCTGCAGCAGCTTGAAGCAGGATTTCGGTTCCCTGGCCAGAGATTGAAGTCAGGCCATGGAAGTGACAGCGCTGAATCCTAGCCACTACACCAGGGACCAGTGACAAGGCCCTGGACTGTCAGCTTTGCAGAGAGGAATTTTCACAAAGAGATGGAAAGTAGTGAAACAAGTAAAGTGTTTATTTGGAGGAAAAAGGATACGTGTGGATAGACACATGGGAAGGCTCATAGAAAGAGTTGAGCTCTCATGGTAGTTTGAATCACTTATATGGGGCATTTCTTGTGGGTTTCCTCTGGCCAATCAGCTTGCTTTGCCTGGCTCTGAGTCTGTATTTGGTTTATCTTAGCCAAGATGGATTCTAGTGAAGAGGCCTATGGGTAGGTTGACATCACCTACTATGGGGTGGTGCCCCCTCCCTTTTTGGCCCCCGAAGAGTTTTTCTTCACAGGTGTAGTCAGGAAGGTCTTCTTGACATGGAGAATGAGAAATATGTGGTCTCTATCTTTTATCTGGGCAGGGCTTAGCTTCTGACTCCTGCTATTATCTTCATCTTGGAATATCTGTCAGCAGGGGACAAACTTCAGCTGCTCAGCCCCATCTATCTCCTACCTCAGTCTGAAGTAGACTTGAAGATGTACAAAAAATGATGTCCTTCTTTCTTTAACCACCTTTTACTCGTCTCCCACCTAACTATCACTGCTAGATCTTGGCAGGAGGAAGGTATTTTTGCTAGGTCCTTTCTTTATAGGCTCAGAAATAATTCTCAGATGGTTTACTGATGAATCCTTAGGTAATGCAGACCAATTAATATTTGTGAATTCTTATGTTAAAAGTGCTAAGTAGCTCTGATTTGGAAAATTGTAGGGTGCCTTTCTCTCTTCTGTAAGGCCGCCAGAAAAAGAAAGATTATATGCATTTAGTAATCTACTTTTCTTCAACTATAAACTATGGATAAGGATCCAAGTGGCAGGAAGTACTGAATGAACTTTCATTTTACTAGTTTACTTCAGGTATATATTTTTTATCTGACATTTATAGCAAGTTTGATAATATGTATTACTGATTCACAATGGGTTGGTCACCCCTCAGTGGGTCCTTTGACCAGAGTCGCAAATGCCAATCAAAGGAAACCAGGTTCAGTAGAGCAGAGCAGAAACTTTATTCATTGATCAAGGAATGGAGATGGGAGAGCTAAGAAATAAATTAAGGCAAGAATCCTTTAACCCTCAGGGGCTGGTTTAGGTGACAAAATATAAAACAGTTCTTTATACATTCAGGAAGTATTCTTAGGTGTTAAGAGGTTATAATTTTGGTTCAGATCACACATTCTTGTATCTGGGTTATATACATTTTTCCAGATAGGTGACTAAGGCAAATTACTTAACTTCTTTATTTCTGAGTTTCCTCACTCTAAGTCTATTGGGAGGATTACATGTGAAAAGTATTTAAGCCACTTAGAACAGTGCCTATCCTTGAGAAAATCCTTGATAAGTGTTAATAAAGTAAACAAAACAGTATTCTTGAACTATGATAACAGCTATGCATGGCAATTTTTCATAGAGAAATGCAAAAAGTGTCACAGTTTAAGAAATTGTTTACTACTAAGCCATCATTTTTAGAGAAGCAATTGTACAAATACTTTTTTCATGAAGTTTATTTTTCTGAGAAACATATGCCTATTAACAGAACCAAGGTTAGTGTTAGCACTAGGGCTGATACAGAAAAAAAAAAAAATATATATATATATATATATATATATATATATATATATATATATATAAACCAAGCAAATACCTAGATCATCAAGTAATTTCATAAGTTATGAAAGCAATTTTGTTTGTAACAGAGTCAGGGAAAATTTAATGATGGCAAAAGCTCAGCTTCTCTGTACACTGGTGCTGATTCGAATCTCAGAGACAGAGTTTTGGGTGAAGTAGAAAAGGATAGTTTTATCGCTTTGACAGGCAAAGGGGACACAGCAGGCTTCTGCCCTTGAAAACTATGTGTCCCAACCTGGGAGAATTTGATGATGAGTTTTATAGCATTAGTCCAAGGGTGGGGTTGCTGACAAGATTAGGGTGTGTGCAGGGTCTCAGGTGGTTGGTCTCCTAATCTTGATGAGCTTCTCTGGTCCCTTTAATCTTGCCTAAGGTGGTTTCTTGGCTGCTCTTCCATAATTAACAACTGTTCAGATCTGTCCTTTGGAAATCAGGGAAGGTAATGGAGTCTGGAGTCTTGCCTACAAGAAACAGGGGACAAAAAACCTCTGTGTCCAGGAGCCCCACAGGGCTCCACTCGGTTCCATTAATAATTGACAGTTGAAAAAAAGAAAAAATTCCTAACACAAAAGAGTAAAAGTAACTTGGCAACAATTAAAATAGTTATAAATATATAAAAATTATCTCTTCTTGTCATACTCAAACACTACCTGATGTCTGACCATTTACCAAATTCTATTCACTTTATTAATAAACAAGTTTTGTAAAGTACAAAATTCACTGAACATTTACAAAGATGACTTTATTCAGGCTATTGTAATAGGGGAAACTTTCATTAAAGATGTTGTAAGACTAGGGAGGAAAAGTAGGGTCCATAGAGTCAGGCAAACAAGGGAGTCATGAAGGATGAGCGAGAGTCTTATTTGAAGGATGGAGGTGCTTAGTTCCTGGAATATGACAGGGAAGGATGATAGAGGCAAGGATGATACAATTCTCAGAACACAAGAGGGGAGGGAAGTGTTTCTCAAACTGCTTTCCAGGAAGATCAGACTCAGATAAACTCAACATCATTAGTCCTGAGTTTGCTCAAGATTAATATCATTCAATGCTGAGCAATTCAAAACCTTCTGAGTAGAGTGAATCAGAGTGAATCAGGATCTAAGAAATGGTTTTATGAAGATGCTTGTTGACCTAGCTCCAGTAAAACCAGTTGAACCCTCTGTTCATAGTTGGTGGTATAGGTCAGTTATTTTAGGGTCCTCTATGTCAGACATCTTAAAAGAGTAATGCCTAAAAAGAATGTGTGTGTGTGTATGCATGTGTGTACGTGTGTAGTTAAACTCATATTGAACACTAAGCAATTAAACCCCAAGCATCACCAATCCTGTGGATTCTAAGAGGTTGTTATAGGAAAATCTTAAACTGGAGGAATCAGAACAATTGTAGATATTCTGTGAATTTCTTCATTGGCATTTCAAATGTGATTATTGACCACAGAGATGTCAGAGAGGTTTCAGGAAACAAATCTACAGCAGTTGTTTCTGACCCCCTCTGGAGGCCAGGATCAACTGGTTGTTTAGCACAGTCTTTCAAATTTCTTGAAGCTCTAGAGCTAGAATGTTGATGCTCTTGGTGATATTGCACAGTCATTGTTACCTCTTGTACAAGGGCATGCATATAGGACCCAAACATTTTGTCAGTCTTCCTTAGTCACCCAACAGAGACTTATCCTGGGATAAATTTGGCCTAGGCAAGACCTGCTGTAAATGGTGAATCTTATGAGGATTTTATCAGGTTGTCAGGGTTTAGCTCACAGGATTTCATATATTTTTATAGGGATGTGAAAACAGGTTTTAGTTCTTAGTGACACTGAGTCAAGTGGGAAGGAGGAAACTGCAAACAGTAATTTGGATGGTTTTAGACAGATATTGAAGGAAACTTAGAAGAACTAAAAGTTTGAGCAAGTTAACAAGATCCACTCAAATTTTCAAATAGATACTCAAACTGGGTTTTCATAGGGTGAAATTAAATATTCTTTGTAAATCCATTAGTTATCTGAAATTTACAAAGTGGTGCAAAATAGCTTAAGGCAGTGAACTGACAGAGTCTGACAACCTGGAAGGATTGTTTTCCATTGAAACATAAAAATTTCCTCTACTATCTCCCCTCTATCTTTTGATAAAAAGTAATTTTAAAGAAAGGGTATTCTTGATTATAAAATAAGGCTGATGTCATTAGGTTTGGCCTGATTACTTTCATAGGTATCGTAACTATGATAATTTACCATATGGCCTTTTGCTCTGCTGGAATCTCACATAGGAGATTCTCAGTTTGGATTTATAAAATCCTTGTGAGGATAGAAAGTCAAAGTCAGACCAAAAACTTGACATCAGATTTGTTGTAGTACCTATTAATTTGGTTGAATTCCTCTCTTTTCAAGGCCTCCAAAATACCTTCATGTTCCTGGGCCTATTTTCTTAATAGCAAGTAAGAGTAGGAACCCTGTAACACAGATACCAAACCAGTTTTTCCAAGAGAACTTTGTAAGCATTGGATCCGTAAAGTCAGTTTTAGTTTCTTAAAAGTATCTGGTCATATCTGAATCAGTGAGCATTTTACTCAAATATGATGAAACCAAGCAATGGGCTTGTGTGCCTGAAGCACAGAAAGCCAAACTCTGACCACAAGTGTTTGCAGCAAAGTAGGGTTTATTGCAGGGTACCAAGCAAGGGAGTGGGATACAAGCCTCAGGTCCACTCCAACTTGGTCTTTGAATTAGGGGGTTTTTACAAGTCTCTGGTCTGGTGGTCCATGACCCAGGGGGTCTGTTGGCTCATCTTACTCTGGAGAAACAACCTGAGTCTGTACATTAACAATGTTGTCAACAACAGCAATTTTAGTACATTAATGATGTTACAGACAACAGCAATCTTAGTCATCTGACTCATTGATTATTGTTCAGTTGGCACAAGATTGAGGCCCAAGGGGACAAGAAAGAGAATAAAGCTTTGAATGGAAAGGTTGATCATAAACTCGGCAAGGGGTAGTCAGTTTTATGGGGACTCGGTTTTGATGACATTCCAGGCAAGGCCTTGGTTACATACCAGTGTTTCTAATATCCTGATAAAATGGAGAACAGATTCTTATTGTACCTGTCATAAATGAAGACCATCCATACAAGAGTGAGAAAAGGTTATTTATTTAGAGTTTGCTAAAACAATGGAGTCAACCACCATCACCTGAGTTTGGAAGAACTCAAATATAAGCAGGGGAGTGGGAAATCTTTATAGTTAAAAAAAAGGGTTGAGGTATGCTGTGATTAGAGTTTGTGGGCGTGGGGTAAGATGGAAGTGGGCTAACTAGAAGTGAGACATCTCATGTTTGCAGAGCATATTTTGCTTCCTCAAGTTAGTCCTGAATTATAAGAGGCAGGAGTAAAAATAATAAAATATGACAAGGCCAGTTCTCTTATACATTTCGATGCTGCTTGTATACTTAGCTATGTTCTTGTGGTTTTCTAGTTAAAACTATAAATCAAAGAATAAGTAAAAGATTTAAATTGGAATCCTGGGAGCTACCCTATGTCAACTTGATGATGCATAATACTTAGGAGATTTTTTGGGTAGATAATGATAGCCAAATAAAATTTTGAGTTAGGTGAGTATTGATTAGTCAGCCACAATTTTGCACTATTCTGTTAAAAAAGAAGGAAATTTCAAAATGAATTCTTCCATACCCTACACATTTCTTAAGGAAACATTGACATCTACACAGATGCAAAACAATTCACCCAACAATTTATACAGTGTTAAAAGATAACTGAGGCATATTGAAATTTTTAAGAGTTTATTTGAGCAAAAATCAATTGAATTGGGCAGTTTCCAATCTAGCAGATATAAAGGAGCTCCAAGGAGCTGTACAAAATGAAAGACTTTTACAGGCAGAAGGGAGTGGGAAGAGAAAGTTATACTAGGCAAGACAGTGGGTAGTTTATTGTAACATAACTTTCCTTTAGGGGATGGTATGGGTCTGTCAGACAGGTTATCTAACTAGAGCTGATCAGGTGATTTCCGATTGACTGGTTTAAGAGTGCATTCCTGGGAGAACGAGGAATGCATTGTAATTAAACTTAAACTGTAATTAAGTTAAGCCTTGTTTCGATGATGGGGGCTTAGCACAAGCGACTCCACTTGGGGCCTGTTGTCTTGTTTTTTTTTAACAGTAGGCTCAATGAAGTCCAGTGATCTGATCTGCCCTTTCAGTGGGTGCAACCACCCCCTTGAATGAAAACTGGAACAGAAAAAGACAAGCTTCTGGAGGCAGAAATGCAGTACATTTATAGTCAGTATTGGAAAATCAGAACTATTTCTCAGGCAATGGATAAACACAGGATCATAAAAATCAAACCACATTTAGTATCTTTACTGTACAGTCTCTAGGTCTTGGTATATTCTTTACTGTTTCTTTTGCAAGTGTAGGCATTGTTTCTAAACTATTTTGGCTAATCCACTGTGGTTTTGCAAATTGGCCCCCTTACACACAGAGCAGAGACAGACCAAAGAAAGAGGCAGGCCACTCCAGATTGGTAAGTGGCAATTTCAATAAGTGAGGAAACTTAATTATGAGGCTTGTCTTGGGCAGAAACAAGTTGAGTAGACCTCCATACCCACCAACCAAATCTTAAAACTTTATATAGAGGACTTAACTGGGTCTGGTCAAGTATTTAGTCCAGATGGCCTCAACATCTTACACTCTCAAGATTATGTCCTTGGAACAGCTCCCACTGTAGGAAAGTTAGGCAGAGTATACATTCCAGAGACAGGGGAGGAGGGGAGGAGCCTCCAATTGCCTGGGTCCAGCTCAAGGGGCAACAGGAGGTGATGTCCTGTCCTCTAGATCTGTGGTCCCCAACCATTTTGTCACCAGGGACCGGTTTCATGGAAGACAATTTTTCCACGGACTGGGGAGGGTGGATGGTTCAGGCAGTAATGTAAGCAATGGGGAGCGATGGCGAGTGGCAGATGAAGCTTTGCTTGCTCACTGGCCACTCACCTGCTGTGAAGCCCGGTTCCTAACAGCAGCGGTCCACGGCCTGGGGGTTTGGGACACCCCCCCTTCCCCCCCCAGATTACTTCCTCCAACATCCACAAAATTTAAACACATTGAATTTGACCAGTGAAAGCCCATTTCCAACATTCACTTGTTAATTACTGCTAATTAACAAACGAATTAAATTCTTTCCTTTGTGGTGTTCCTTCCATTATTCAACTCACAATAAGATTTCTTCTATTCAAATCTTCTTTTTAATACAATAGAGGTAAAAGAGAAGAAACAGTCAAGATGATTGTCCAAAATTATTAAGGCATTAAACATGATCTTATATTTTAAACTCCAACAGCAGTCTTATGGAAATAGCTATAATATTTACAGGCTGGATATAGTAGTATTCTCCAAATTTTCTCTTTTTTTTAGTACGATAGATTTTCCAAGTTCTTTTCTTACTTCCAATTTTGTCATCTTGATGTTTCTGAAAGGTCATCTTTAAAAGGAGTAGCAAGCTTGATATCCTTGTTACAACTGCGATGCTGGCATTTAAGGAGGTGCATTAACATTTTCAGTTTGTTAAAATATAAATTAGTGGTATAATGTTTATTTGGAACTCTGATAGTCCTTTCAAATCCCTATTTTTTTTTTTTTTTTATAAAAAGGTATAGTAATTGCCTGGAAGAGTAATTGAAGTTTCAGTGTCTGCCAACATTATATAGCTGCATTTCAGTTAAAAAAAAAATCTCCCTGTTATATTTCCCAGTATTCAATATCTACTTAACACTAGGAAAAAAGATAGTTTTTGAAAGGGTTCAAGGCACATTCCCCTAAGATATGGCACCTTGGCATATTGAATATTTTATGCTCAAGGAGTTTGAGAAAAGAGCAGAAAGAGGAAGGTTATTCTGACCTCCTCTTCCAGCCCCTCACCCTTCTTTCCTGAAACAGGCTAGAAAACCTTCAAGTGAGAGGTGCTTTCCCTATACCCAGAGGAAAGAAGTATCCTTATCTCTGAAAGCAAAGGGAGGCCAGGAAGAACCCTAACAAACAAGCCTTGCTAAGTTTCTCCCAGTTTACTACAATTACCTCGTACTCCTTACCTTATCGTATTCCTCCACAACTGTCCACTCTTCATCAAACCTAACCTAAAAGTACATAGGTCTGTTTCTTTGGGTCTTCATTTCCTTGTAAGAGCTCCTACATCACATAAAACTTATATTAAATCAATTAATATGTTTTTCCCCTGTTAATGTCTTTGTCAGTTTAAGTTTCATATCTAACCAGGGACCCTAAGAGCGTTGAGAAAAATCTTTTCTCCCCTACATTTTCATTTCTGGCTCCTTCAAATGTTTTTCTTGTTATTGTTGCTTTTGTTATTATTTTTTTAATAATTTGTTCTATTTCCTTTCCTTTTTTTCTTTTTCTAACATAAACTTGTTTACTTGAAAGCTATATAAAATAGATGCAAGCACTCCTATCTGTGAAATGGGATTATTACCTGATTAATATATTATTTATACATTAATATGATTTAATATACTACCTGGAACAAAGTATATAATAAAGAATAGTCTTTACCCGTATTAGATCTATTCAGTAGGCACAATAAATATATTATTTAATTTCTAATTAAATTTGATTTATTTTTACTCCTTCTAAAAATATCTCAGCTACAAATCACTGCTGTTTCAATACGTCTATTTTGTATGTAAGAGAAACATCACTGTTTTGAGAACTGGAATTTAATTATGTTTATACCTTTTTCTTAGTTAAATGTTATTTACCCTCAAGAATTACATTCTCTCCATATCTGATTGGAAAAGACATCCAATTCCCCCTAATAACAGTGCCATTGTTTATCTTTAAGTGGCAGTAGGTAATAACAAAGCTGTTTCTCTCTTTCTCTCTCTTTTTTTCCTGCATTGTTCATGGTCGGCAGTAAAAAGTGGGGCTGGAGTACTCAATAAGTTGTATATTTGATAGACTTTATAAAGCAATCTTCAATATCAAATAAAAAAGAAGCAAAATTGAGCAATAAATAAAGCAACAAAATTGAAATGAATTGCACATTGCTTGGAAAATCATAAAGGCAAGGAAGAAGAAAATTCTGTTGCTTGTGAAGCATGCATCACTTGCTTTTCTTTTCGTTTTTTGTTTTTTAAAGGCTATTTGGGGGAAATAATATCTATATATATTTTCGTAGAAGAACAATCATTATCATTTTCAAGTTTTATTTCCCTTTTTGCTAAAGTGCGATGCAAAAATTTAATAAATTAACCATTGCTCCATTGAAACTTCTTCCTGTGTGACACCCAGGTCACCCCACAGGTACAGAAATGGTAGGAAACAACAAATTTCCTTCCCTCTTCTCTTCTTTTTTTCCCTCCTTCCTTCCATCTCTCCCTTCCCCCATCCTCCTCTCTCTATTCTTCAGCAATAGCACTCAACTTATTCTAGAAAAATGTTTTACCTTTAACCCATCCAGTTCTGGGTTATTCCAGAACTGTTATTTGATTGATCTTTTTCTTGGCCAATTTAACTCATTCAGTTGTAGATATTTCTCATAGTTGGGCCTATCATTATATACTCACATCCTGAACTTGGATGATCCTAGGACCATGGTTTCAGCATAGAGATATTCTCAACATCTCTTTTAGAGTCTAAAGACTCACGTAAATGCTTAGCTCTCTTCTCATATCTGGGTTTTGGAATATATTTGGGGCAAGAAATATAATTCCAAGAGTAGCTAACGTGGGTTCCTGATTATCTTTCAGGGACATTAAACACTCAGAGTTGACACAAAATGATTTCATATCTGTTTAACAATTTTAAGCTCTCTCCAGGTAAAGTCTGTACTTTATCAGACATTCATTCATAAATGGAAATAATGATCACACACACACACACACATGCACACAGTACATGTTGCCTAAACAGTCTCAAATTATCTGTAATAAGGAGCCCTATTAAATCTTTTTCAGTCTATTGCAGATGAGTATCTTTGCAAAATACAATAAAGATATCATGTCATTAAAGTTTTTAAATGTTTATTTCGATTTCTATACTTATTTTGTCAAAGACCTGTGACAAAAAATGTATAGCATATTACACTGACCTGAATATCTTTATTCCCATGGAAATGTCACTATATCTGTTGGGATTAGATTTTGTAGGGGCACCAAAATCAAAGTGTCATAAATAAAAGATGATAAAAGTATATTTCTGTTTCATATAAAGTCTGAAGGTATGCAAGCCAGGGCTGGTATGGCAACTCTGCTTTTTGGAGTCCCCAGATACCTAGGCTTTTTCCACTTCATTTTTGATGTACTTAGACACTATTGGTTTTCCCTTTAGGGCATATAAGGACACCAGCCCTTGTCATCACGTTTGTATAAACGCAGCAGGAGCCAGGAAAGAACAAATAAAAATAGGAAAACACTCATGTCAACTGCCTATTGAAGAAATTCCAAGTATCTGACATATAGCACTTCTGTTTTTATCCTATTAGCCAAAATTTAGATACATGGCTATACTTAACTACGTGATAGTGTTTGAAATGAAATCTTTATCCTGGGGAATTTGATTGATTCAAAAAAAAGGAAAGAGGAAATTGCAAGCCATACCTGCTACATTATTGCATAGATGCAATTTAGTGTTTAAAAGAGTTCCCAGCAATTATGCACTTGTTCATTACTTTAAAAATTCTATCTAAAGTTTATTTGACCTTCAAAACTTATTGAGAAGTAACTATTTTTTTCCCCAAAATTGGAATTACCAGAGCTGAGTTTCTGCTCTTATTTTGTCTATTTCAAAATATGAATATAGATTTAATTTTAATACAATTAAATGACTTCCTATTAGATATGAGTGAGAAAGTTCATTTCACTGCCTCAGTAACTTTGACATAAATGGACAATCATTTTCTCAATAGTGCCATTTATTGAAGAGACAAAAGGAGGATACACTGTTATCATTTTAACTCGACAAAAGCATATGACTTCTGGGAGGGATTCAGTACTGCTATGGCAAATTTCATGGTCACTTTTTATATTTCAGGTTGAATTTTGATAACATATGCCCTTTGAAAAACTAATATAAAAGGATATTGCTTAAACACACCTGGAGGACTTTTTTTCCTAATAAAATTTATGAGGTTGCTGTTGCCTAAAGTCATTATCAATGGAATTTACTAATCCAAATGGGCCACTGTGAAGAAAAGAGTACTCACATTAATTTTAAAATATGTGAACATTAAAAGTACTGAAAAAAGAGAGGTTTAACCTTTTGGGACTTTTGCTAAGAAATCACACAGTCATTTCTGCTTCCCTCCTAAAACTTCTCTTTCTTCCCCAGTGACCAGATCAAGGACAAAAAAAGAAAGAACAAAAGAATTACAGCTTGGCTTAGGATATGTTAGAGGGCACTATTTAGATTACATTTTTGAGGATTAGACTTTGGAGATATAAAAATGCCTATACTAAAAGAAATGAGTCTTTATACATTGATTATTTTTTCTGAGATTGGCATTAGTGCTCTAAATATGTATTAATATTTTCTCACATTGTGACCTTAATGTCTGAGTCACATTTGGAATTCAGATAGAAGTAATTCTGTAGCTTAGGTAAGAGATGATTATTTCTTGCATAAGGTTAGTGATGGTGAAGATGAACAGATATGAATGAATTAGGGTTATTTTTTGAGCATTCATTAAAAGGGCTCAGTGATGGATTCTATACATAGGGGAGAGGTAAAAAGAGTGATGCCTGGGTATCTAAGCTGGTGAACTGAATAGATATCGTTGTCACTCATTGAAAATAGAAAGAACTGAAAGTTAACCATATTTTGAAATCAGTGCTGTACACAATTTCAGAATGGATGCAATACACAGCATTATTATGTCCCCAAATCACAAAATAATGTGTTCTTAAGAGTAGAAAAATACTTTAGAATTTATCTAATCTACCATCTTAACTGATGATAGCTATACTGTTTCTCCTTAGATGTTTCAAGTGTTGATATTTTCTTGGATTTATAAATGCAGAATAACACTTTTTAAAATAGGCATCATTATTTTGGCATTCTTCTTATGATAGGATGACCCCTGCTTCTTTACAGAAGATAGTAACAGCTTTGGAATTAAGGACAGTTCTATAGGACTTGCTCTATCTTTTCAAGAAGATCTTGACATTTCTTAATGAAACATTTATTAAACATAGACTACTAAATATATTTATCCCACATGCTTATTTTTTATTAGTAATGTACATAGTATAGTAAAAAAGTTGGTTGGCCTTTTTCCTCAGTTCCTGGGAATTCATCTCTAAATCCTTGACATTTCCCACATGATATGACTATCTCTGCTTTTCATAGTGCACCTTTCAGACAATTTTGCTAATGATATGTGACTCATGGTGGCCCCTACATAGTTAATAATAACCAGATGACTCAGGACGGAGGTCATTTCAGAAAGATCAGTCAAGTAATTAGAGGGTCTATTTGATCTTTTAGGAAGGGAGATGGATGGAGATTGAGTTCAATCCCTTGGTCAATGATTCAATTAATTATTCTTACTTAATGAAGTCCCCATAAAAACTATGAACACTGAAGCTTGGATGTGCTTTCCTAGTTGGGAATACTCTACATGTTGCCACATATCAATGTGCCGAGTGGGTAATTTGGCGATGTTGCAAGCTTTCCATCTGGTTTCCTCCCAGTCCTCTCCCAGGGAATCTCTCCTTTTGGCTGCTTGTGACTTGTACCCTTTTGCTAAAGTAAAACTGAAGTTGTAAGTATATAATTTTCCTAAATCCTGTGAGCCGTTCCAGAAAAATATCTCACCTGAGGGGTTAGTGAATACTCCTAAATTTGTAGTCAGCTGGTCATTATTGAAGGTAGCCTGATTCCCCAGATTTGTGGCAGAAGTCATTGCATATACACATAATCATTATATACATGTCATAGTTTAAGCTCTTTCAAGTTAGTTGCATTTTGTGATTTTTACACCAGCCACAGATGATTGCTGGTTTTTTAGGTAGTATCATGAACTAAAAGCCATGGACCCCAAGATCTTAGAAAAAAAGAAAAAAAAAACTTATCTAAACACTCTGTATATTATTCAGAGTGATGGTATAAATTCTGTTTTGGTACAGGTACTTCTTGTTTGTTTCTGTAGAATATTTTATATTAAATCAGAAAGTGTGGATGAAAATATTTTATGTAGTATATATTAAGTCATAAAAAAATCTAAGACTTTTCCGTACTTCAAAGTTAAGTTAGTCTATACAGTTTCATATATATTTTGACAGAAATATCAGATTGCTGGATCTGAGAAACAGACCAGGTATTACACCAAAAACACAAAAGTAGCATCTTAATGCCAGTTCCTTGACCCCCACACCTCATTGGGTGACACACTGACTTAGTCTGTTCAGGCTACTATAACAAAATATCATAGACTGGATGGCTTACAAAAAATAAAACTTTATTTCTCACACTTCTGGAGGCCAGGAAGTCCAAGATCAAGGTGATAGCAGATTAGGTGTCTTTTAAGAGCCTACTTCCTGGTTCACAGACAGCTGTCTCCCTGCTGTGTCTTCACACAGGGAGGGAGCTCTCCACAGCCTCTTTTTGTTTTTGAATTTTTGAATTTTATTTTATTTATTTCTTATACAGCAGGTTCTTATTAGTCATCAATTTTATACACATCAGTGTATACATGTTAATCCCAATCGCCCAATTCATCACACCACCCCCCAACCCCCCCACTGCTTTCCCCCCTTGGTGTCCATACGTTTATTCTCTACATCTGTGTCTCAATTTCTGCCCTGCAAACCGGTTCATCTGTACCATTTTTCTAGGTTCCACATATATGCGTTAATATACGATATTTGTTTTTCTGATTTACTTCACTCTGTATGACAGTCTCTAGATCCTTCCACGTCTCAACAAATGACCCAATTTCATTCCTTTTTATGGCTGAGTAATATTCCACTGTATATATGTACCACATCTTCTTTATCCATTCGTCTGTTGATGGGCATTTAGGTTACTTACATGACCTGGCTATTGTAAATAGTGCTGCAATAAATATTTGGGTGCATGTGTATTTTTGAATTATGGTTTTCTCTGGGTATATGTCCAGTAGTTGGATTGCTGGATCATATGGTAATACTATTTTTAGTTTTTTAAGGAACGTCCATACTGTTCTCCATAGTGGCTGTATCAATTTACATACCCACCAACAGTGCAAGAGGATTCCCTTTTCTCCACACCCTCTCCAGCATTTGTTGTTTGTATATTTTCTGATGATGCCCATTTTAACTGGTGTGAGGTGATACCTCATTGTAGTTTTGATTTGCATTTCTCTAATAATTAGTGATGTTGAGCAGCTTTTCATGTGTTTCTTGGGCATCTGTATGTCTTCTTGGGGGAAATGTCTATTTAGGTCTTCTACCCATTTTTGGATTGGGTTCTTTGTTTCTTTAATATTGAGCTGCATAAGCTGTTTATATATTTTGGAGATTAATCCTTTGTCCATTGATTCGTTTGCAAATATTTTTTCCCATTCTGATGGTTGTCTTTTCTTCTTGTTTATGGTTTCCTTTGCTGTGCAAAAGCTTTGAAGTTTCATTAGGACCCATTTGTTTATTTTTGTTTTTATTTCCATTACTCTAGGAGGTAGATCAAAAAAGATCTTACTGTAATTTATTTCAAAGAGTGTTCTTCCTATGTTTTCCTCTAAGAGTTTTATAGTGTCCGGTCTTACATTTAGGTCACTAATCCATTTTGAGTGTATTTTTGTGTATGGTGTTAGGAAGTGTTCTGATTTCATTCTTTTACATGTAGCTATCCAGTTTTCCCAGCACCACTTATTGAAGAGACTGTCTTTTCTCCATTGTATACCCTTGCCTCCTTTGTCATAGATTAGCTGACCATAGGTGCATAGGTTAATCTCTGGGCTTTCTATCTTGTTCCAATTATCTATATTTCTGTTTTTGTGCCAGTACCATATTGTCTTGATTACTGTAGCTTTGTAGTATAGTCTGAAGTCAGGGAGTCTGATTCCTCCAGCTCTGCTTTTTTCCCTTAAGATTGCTTTGGCTATTTGGGGTCTTTTGTGTCTCCATAGAAATTTTAAGATTTTTTGTTGTAGTTCCATAAAAAAATGCCATTGGTAATTTGATAGGGATTGCATTGAATCTGTAGATTGCTTTGGGTAGTATAGTCATTTCCACAGTATTGATTCTTCCAATCCAAGAATGTGATATGTCTCTCCATCTGTTGGTATCATCTTTAATTTCTTTCATCAGTGTCTTATAGTTTTCTGCATACAGGTCTTTTGTCTCCCTAGGTAGGTTTCTTCCTAGGTATTTTATTCTTTTTGTTGCAGTGGTAAATGAGAGTGTTCCCTTAATTTCTCTTTCAGATTTTTCATCATTACTCTATAGGAATGCAAGAGATTTCTGTGCATTAATTTTGTATCCTGAAACTTTACCAGATTCACTGATTAGCTCTAGTAGTTTTCTGGTGGCATCTTTAGGATTCTCCATGTATAGTATCATGTCATCTCCAAACCGTGACAGTTTTACTTCTTCTTTTCCAATTTGTATTCCTTTTATTTCTTTTTCTTCTCTGATTGCCATGGCTAGGACTTCCAAATTATGTGGAATAATAGTGGTGAGAGTGGACATCCTTGTCCACTCATCCTTCCTGATCTTAGAGGAAACGCTTTCAGTTTTTCACCATTGAGAATGATGTTTGCTGTGGGTTTGTCATATATGGCCTTTATTATGTTGAGGTAGGTTCCCTCTATGCCCACTTTCTGGAGAGTTTTTGTCATAAATGGGTGTTGAATTTTGTCAAAAGCTTTTTCTGCATCGATTGAGATGATCATATGGTTTTTATTCTTCAATTTGTTAATATGGTGTATCACATTGATTGATTTGTGTATATTGAAGAATCCTTGGATCCCTGGGATAAATCCCATTTGATCATGGTGTATGATCCTTTTAAAGTGTTGTTGGAGTCTGTTTGCTAGTACTTTGTTGAGGAGTTTTGCATCTATATTCATCAGTGATGTTGGTCTATAATTTTCTTTTTTTGTAGTATCCTTGTCTGGTTTTGATATCAGGGTGATGGTGGCCTCATAGAATTAGATTGGGAGTGTTCCTTCCTCCTCAATTATTTGGAAGAGTTTGAGAAGGATAGGTGTTAGCTCTTCTCTAAATGTTTGATAGAATTCACCTGTGAAGCCATCTGGTCCTGGACTTTTGTTTGTGGGAAGATTTAATCACAGTTTCAATTTCATTACTTGTGATTGGCCTGTTCATATTTTCTATTTCTTCCTGGTTCAGTCTGGGAGGTTATATCTTTCTAAGAGTTTGTCCATTTCTTCCAGGTTATCCATTTTATTGGCATAGAGTTTTTTGTAGTAGTTTCTTAGGATGCTTTGTATTTCTGCGGTGTCCATTGTAACTTCTCCTTTTTCATTCTAATTTTATAGATTTGAGTCCTCTCCCTCTTTTCCTTGATTAGTCTGGTTAATATTTTACCAATTTTGTTTAACTTCTAAAAGAACCAGCTTTTAGTTTTATTGATCTTTGCTATTGTGTTCTTTGTTTCTATTTCATTTATTTCTGCTCTGATCTTTATGATTTCTTTCCTTCTGCTAACTTTGCGTTTTGTTTGTTCTTCTTTCTCTAGTTCCTTTAGGAGTAAGGTTAGATGGCTTATTTGAGAGTTTTCTTGTTTCTTGAGGTAGGCTTTTATAGCTATAAACTTCCCTCTTAGAATTGCTTTTGCTGCCTCCCATAGGTTTTGGATCGTCGTGTTTTCATTGTCATTTGTCTCTAGGTATTTTTTGATTTCCTCTTTGATTTCTTCAGTGATCTCTTGGTTATTTAGTAACGTATTGTTTAGCCCCCATGTGTTTGTGTTTTTTACATTTTTTTCTCTGTAATTCATTTCTAATTTCATAGTGTTGTGGTCAGAAAAGATGCTTGATATGGTTTCAATTTTCTTAAATTTACTAAGGCTTGATTTGTGACCCAAGATGTGATCTATCCTGGAGAATGTTCCATGCACACTTGAGAAGAAAGTGTAATCTGCTGTTTTTGGATGGAATGTCCTATAAATATCAATTAAATCTATCTGGTCTATTGTGTCATTTAAAGCTTCTGTTTCTTATTGATTTTGATTTTGAATGATCTGTCCATTGGTGTAAGTGAGGTGTTAAAGTCCCCCACTATTATTGTGTTACTATCAATTTCCTCTTTTATTGCTGTTAGCAGTTGCCTTATGTATTGAGGTGCTCCTATATTGGATGCATATATATTTATAATTGTTGTATCATATCTTCTTCTTGGATTGATCCCTTGATCATTATGTAGTGTCCTTCCTTGTCTCTTGTAACAGTCTTTATTTTAAATTCTATTTTATCTGATATGAGTATTGCTACTCCAGCTTTCTTTTGATTTCCATTTGTATGGAATATCTTTTTCCATCCCCTCACTTTCAGTCTGTATGCGTCCCTAGGTCTGAAGTGGGTCTCTTGTAGACAGCATATATATGGGTCTTGTTTTTGTATCCATTCAGCAAGCCTGTGTCTTTTGGCTGGGGCATTTAATCCATTCACGTTTAAGGTGATTATTGATATGTATGTTCCTATGACCATTTTCTTAATTGTTTTAGGTTTGTTTTTGTACGTCCTTTTTTTCTCTTGTGTTTCCTACTTAGAGAAGTTCCTTTAGCAGTTGTTGTAGAGCTGGTTTGGTGGTGATGAATTCTCTTAGTTTTTGCTTGTCTGTAAAGCTTTTGATTTCTCCATGCAATCTGAATGAGATCCTTGCAGGGTAGAGTAATCTTGGTTGTAGGTTCTTCCCTTTCAACATTTTAAGTAGATCATGCCACTCTCTTCTGGCTTGTAGAGTCTCTGCTGAGAAATCAGCTGTCAGCCTTACAGCTTAACAAGGGAATGGGGGTTCCCTTGTATGTTGTTTGTCATTTTTCCCTTGCTGCTTTTAATAATTTTTATTTTTCTTTAATTTTTGCCAATTTGATTATTATGTGTCTCAGTGTGTTTCTCCTTCAGTTTTTCCTCTATGGGACTGTCTGCACTTCCTGGATTTGGGTGGCTACTTCCTTTCCCATGTTAGGGAAGTTTTCGACTATAATCTCTTCAAATATTTTCTCGGGTCCTTTCTCTCTCTCTTCTCCTTTTGGGACCCCTATAATGCGAATGTTTTTGTGTTTAATTTTCTCTCAGGGGTCTCTTAGACTGTCTTCATTTCTTTTCATTCTTTTTTCTTTAGTCTG
Source organism: Balaenoptera ricei (assembly GCF_028023285.1). Lineage (NCBI taxonomy): Eukaryota > Metazoa > Chordata > Mammalia > Artiodactyla > Balaenopteridae > Balaenoptera > Balaenoptera ricei. Next base: position 47,498,525 of record NC_082656.1, on the reverse strand, counting down.
TTCCATAGCAGTGAATTCCACCATTCTATCTTCTAGGGCACTTATCCGTTTTTCTGCCTCAGTTATTCTGCTATTGGTTCCTTCTAGTGTAGTTTTCATTTCATTTATTGTATTGTTCATCTCTGTTTGTTTGTTCTTTACTTCTTCTAGGTCTTTGTTAAACATTTCTTGCATCTTCTTGATCTTTGCCTCCATTCTTTTTCCAAGGTCGTGGATCATCTTCACTATCATTATTCTGAATTCTTTTTCGGGAAGGTTGCCTATCTGCATTTCATTTAGTTGTTTTTCTGGAGTTTTATCTTGTTCCTTCATCTGGTACATAACTCTCTGCCTTTTCATCTTGTCTATCTTTCTGTGAATGTGTTTTTTGTTCCACAGGCTGCTGGATTGTAGTTCTTCTTGCTTCTGCTCAAGGCTCCTTTTTTAAGAGCACTAATCCCATACATGAGGGTTCCACCTTCATGATCTAATCACCTCCCAGAGGTTCCACTTCCTAATAGTGTTACATTGGGGTTAAGAGTTTAACATGAATTTAAGAGGGACACAAAAATTCTGTCCACTGCACACGGTATATGGTATTAAGTCAGCATGCAGTGGGTTCACATCACAAGAGTGGAAGCCCAAAATTAAAACACTTAGTGCTTATATAGAGCAGTTGGTACATCTACCCAATTTTCCTGCTAGAAAAAGAAAGAGACTTCATTCTTAATCTGAAATATAAAAGAATTTCTTCATATGAGGATTGGAAAGTCTTCATGTTTATTACCCTGAAATTTAATCAAATGTCTCTCAGAAGAAGGAGTGCCTACGTTTATCATTACTGTGGGACACAAGCAAATCTTCAGGAAGTGGAGGGAATTTTTAATATCTTGAAATGTGTCCAGTGAATGATATGTTCTCTATATTTATTATAGCTTATAATTCTTTTCCTACAGAAGGCCTGAAATGTGCAGAAAAAGAGAAATCCAGGGAGAATTATCTCTTGGCATTATCTTTATACTGTAATTAATTAGGAAATATTTAAAATTATAAACTTAAGGTTTTACAGAGAAGATTTTTTCACTTTTGAGACTCTAAGATTTCTTAATTTTCTATGTTATTTTATTTATTTAAAATATTATTACACTCTAATAAAGTAATAATAAACATAGTCCTACAAGGCCACTTCTCTCTTGGAAATCACAATCTAGTGCTTATATAGAGCAGCTGGTACATACATTGTTGAAAACAATGTATACATTGTATACACAATGGACAGAAGATTGCCATTTGAACAGGTCTACTAATAGTATTTGACAGTTACAGAGATCAGAGAAAGATTCTCTGAGACACTGATGCTGCTTAATAAAGAATGGGTATAATTTACTTAAGCAAACACTCAAAGGAGAGAGATTTGCATGTACCATCATCCATGGTGGAAGCATACATAGCCTATTCCCAGTCCAGAGCAAATGGAAGTATAAGAGCAAGTGGGTCCTGGGGTTACGAGGTGCTGCTGTGATAAGGACTTCTCAATCTTTTAAGGTCAATGGGCCTTGCATATCTTAATAAATAAAGAGCCATGGAGGTGTTTTTAGTAGGCGAAAAAGTATGGTCATTTGATGTACATTTTCAAAATATTACTATGGCTGCTGTTTATCAAAACAGAAGAAGACCTGACTGACAATATAAATGTGTCTCCCAGTATGAATTCAAACAAAGTATAGCCCACAATAAAGTAAAAAGCAGGTTGCATACTTCATCTGTAACTAGTATTTCATGACCGATAATATCACATGAATATTATGATGGGCAGAATTCTAAGATGGCCTTAAGATGCCTACCTGATCCTACTGTGGTGTTCTGTAGTATACTCTTCTCTTGGGGTAAGGAATAATTTGTGAATATGATGGGGTATGATTCCCCTGATTAGTTACTAGTTAGTTGATTTAAAAGGAAATTGTTGAGGTGGGCATCTACTAATCAAGTGTGCCCTTCAAAGGGTCTGTGTGCTCCTGAAGTCAGGGAGGTTTTAATGTGAGAGAACAATGGAGGGGCCACATATCGAGGACCTGAGAGTGCCACCTGGGAACTGAGAACAGCCCTGGTTTGACAGCCAGTGGGAAAGTGGGGCTGCAATCATACAAGTTACTAAATTCTTCCAATACCCTGAGTGAGTTTGGGAGAAAACTCAAGTTCACAAGATAATCTCAGTACCAGCCAGTACATTAATTTCAGCCTGGTGAGAACTGAGAGGAGTATATAGTTATTCTGTGCTCAGATTCTTGACTCATGAAAACAGTAAGATAATTCATGGGTGATGTTGCAAGCACCTAAATTTTGGATAACATGTTATGTAATGGTAGAAAACTGTATGTGTGTGTGTGATACACACATTTAAAGCCTTTTTCTTGAATTGTTCTTAACAAGCCATTATTCCTGTGTCACTGAATTCTTAACTTTGTTACTAAATTAGGATAAGATTTTAATCAAAGCTTTGATGAGAATGGTCAGTCATAGCTAAACAAAAATGCACTGATATGAAACTGTAATTGCTCATGAATCATTAATATTAATTTTGGAAATATGACAGAATTAAATAAAAAACAATGTTGAGGATACTTTCCAATCAGGTGGATTTGAACAGGCTCAAACACATAGTTTGAATTGGGGGGTGGATGCAGTTGTTCAGTCATAGGTTAAATTAATGTTCTCATCACAGTATCATCCTCTGTATATTAATCTCAGGTCAGTACAGCACATGACACCTCACCTGAATGGTTTCTAAGCAGTTTTACATATTTTCTAAGCTGAAATTACGTGACTTAAAAACTTTAGATCTAATATATTAAAACACAGAGAAATCATGGTGCTTGACAATTAAATTAGTCTGCATGGTCAATCATTTTGTTACCAATCGTATTCTGAATCTAGCATGCAATATAACTTTTTACCAGATGTCCGTAGGCTTTACTTAAATTTTTACATATCAAAATGAAGTTTTAATTACTGAATATAGAATATAAAATATAATTTTGATATTTAAATAAATGTTATTTATTTTACAAGCATGTAAAAGAGAAAAATGGTTAACTATATTATATATGTATAAAAACATGCATATGTTTATATTATAACTAGTAAAACCAACTAGTAAAAAGCTATTTCCCCAGTGATTTCTGTATATATATATATACACACTCAGCTGAACAATTCATGTGTTTGATAAACCTGTATGTATATATACATATGTATGTATAGACCTATGAAAACTTAAATATATATATCTAAACCTTTGTGTGTATATATATGTACATGCATATATATCCATATATATCTGTGTATATAGAGAGACACCTGTGTGTGTGAATGTATATGTGTATATATGTACCTGTATATATATATAAGCTCACATTTATACACACTTACATTCACATAAGTGAAAGAATAAGAATTCATTCATTTATGGATAGGACTATATATATATGTATGATTGGAAAATCTATATATGCACACACATATACATGTACATATATATGCAAAAATTTTTAATCCCTTTCATCTACCCACAAGATTGAGAATAGTGTACATTTAGTGTACAAAAAATATTAGTTGACATAATGAAATAATACATATATGAATACTATATAATTAAGTACCTATATGTCTCTTTATAGTTAAATGTATTTGTTACATTCCATATAAATATTAATATTATTTCAGAAGGAAATATTATTTTTATTATTTTTAATAGTATTAAAAATTTTACTATTTTTCTCAGAGGAAGAAAAATGTCTCCAGCTCAATCTTTTCAGTTTTTGTAAAAAGTAAGTTGGAAATTTTCTCATTGATGAAGAAAGCAATAACATTCGCTCCCTTTTGAGTGACACACTAGACAAATACAGAACATTTTGTTACTGCATTGTATAGGGAGATGCATTTCCCAAAGATGTCAAAAGCTTGACAATTGTATGTTAATGATTATGTCTGTCCTTTGATGAGCTATAGCATAAAAACAATCCCTGAAAGATAAGTATGAAGCAAGATGAGCCAAAATATTATACTCTTTTGAAATTATAATTTCTAATCATTATAATTACCCAATATTTTAACATATTTCAAAATATGTTATTCAACTTTCAGTAGTTTAATTAGCAATAGATTCACACTAATTGAAAGATGTTGAATTAAAAATATGAAGTACAAAGAAAGGAGGTTTCTAAAGATGAGGTGTTGATATATCTATATAAGGAAAGGGGGAAGGGATAAATTGGGAGATTGGGATTGACATATACACACTACCATATACAAAATAGATAACTAATAAGAACCTACTGTATAGCACAGGGAATTCTACTCAATACTCTGTAATGACCTACATGGGAATAGAATCTAAAAAAAAGTGGATATATGTATATGAGTAACTGATTCATTTTGCTGTACAGCAAAACTAATGAAACATTGTAAATCAACTATTAAAAAAATCTCTAACCTGAAACATAACCTAGGTCTAATATTTTGACATTGTGTGTTCAATATTTAGATATTGTTACTTAAATTGTCAAATGAGGATAATATTTGAGCTAAGGGAGTTAAATCTAAAAGTGTTTTTCAGTGAATCGTCTTAATGATATTATTGTAAATTGACTTCTATACTGAGATGCAGAAATGGATGTACAATAATTGGTTAGGTTGTATACTATGTGTTATATGATAGGAAATATTGGTATAACTCCCTTCTCTTAGTATGCCACACATTATATATTGCAGATATAATGCTTAAGAGAATCAATGAAGGATATGACTTAATGGTAGAGACAAATAAATTGGTTGGTATTATTAATATATTATATTAATTGTGCTATCAATTTTTATAATTTTAAAACCCATTTTATTAATAGAATAAATATTTATATTTATTCTATTATTCAGAATATATAGAACATAAACTATTAAAATTCTGTCATAAAAGCCTGTTTGAAACACACAAACACACACACATGCACACACACACACACACACACACAGGAGTTAAATTAGCATAATCTATTTAGCTAGTAAAATTTTAATGTTCCCGTTTCTGTAGGCAAAACTAGACTTGAAGATTAAATATCTTGAGAACGATCATGCAGTCAGTAAGCAGATAAATCTGTTCATATTCAAGACTTATTCTTGTAACCATCCTACTTATACTTCAGCTCACATAATCAGTTGAAATTTTGACATATAAAAAATGTATTGATAAATGATTGAGGGAAATTTGTTTATTTAAAAAATAATTTTGATTGACTTTAAAATCTTTGAATGAATTGCTGGAGTAAAACCTTTACTTCTAACTGTGCTTATTCCTCTCATTACTGTTTTTAATAAGAAATCAAGTAAAAGGAAAACAAAGGCAGAGAATAGAAAAAAGGAGGCATTACTTACTTAGTCAATGTACAAATCTTTTTAGTACAGTAAAGTGCTTACAAAGTAGTTGTTCAATATTATCTTCTTTCAGAATAAAATGAAGATTTGACTGACAAAAAATACAACTTTAATTTTTAAAGTGAATTGGATTTTCTGAGTGCTTGATGTTTTGTCCCTGTAGGATCAATGAATTCACTTCTTTTTCTAGATGGAAACAGTTGAATTGGAGATCGTGCCTCCCTTTTGCTGTTCATTATAAAGCCTAACAGATTAGCCAGACAATGTCAATTTGTGTGTAACATTTCCAGTTAGGTTCCCAGGAATCAGAAAAAAAGAACAGCAATGGGAACTAGGAGCCCAGTTCTGCTCTTTAAATGATGTTTCAAAGGAAAAGATTCATGTGCCTGTTACTAGCTCTTCTGAGGATGCTAAGCAAGCAAGAAGTCCTATCAAACGAACATTAATGACTCTTTTTGTGAAAATGGAAACCACATTTCTTGTAAAGGAAACAACCAGGGAATTAAGTCTGGATAAGTAAGTTGGGATCAGAAAGGAAGACATTCAGACTAGCTTGTTAGTTTAAAGTAAGGATGACAGGAAAGCAGTCAGGGAGAAACAAATCATTTCATCCATCTAAAATATTGATTTTTCAGGATGATAAACTATCATTATTGAATTTATCTATATTAAGATTGAAATTTGGCATTCTAAATGACAAAAAACAATATTAATAGTATATTTAAAAATCAATTTTAGTCAATTTGATGACCTTATGTAAATTGAATTGTGTAAACAATTTGGTTTTCCAAAATATACTCATTAGAACTTATATTCCAATTGATTTTTACAAGTGTTGAAAGGGTTCTGTAGGAAATTGTGTATAAATATTTATATAAACCATTTTATGTGATGCAAAATCCCTCATAGCCTTTAATATATTAATATGCACTGTGAATCTCTAAGATTAGAATAGAGTTTTCAGTATTTCCTCAGCAATTTCCCATTTTTTCTCATTCATTCATTCATTTATTCACTCAATCACTCAGGAAAACTGTTTTTCAGTATCTCCCAAATACAAGGCACTGTAGAACAACCAAGAAGGCCCTAGGAATATAACAATGAATGAAAGAGATAAAACTTCCTACCTTCATAGAATTTGCATTCTAATTGAGCATCTTGTGGGTCTAATGTTCTCTGTAGCAGTCTTTGAAACCTACTGACCAGATATATACATACTGTGTCAGAATTTAAATTGGGTAATAGGTAACCCTTGTCTGAAGTGGGATAGTACTGTGGCTTTTGATATTTTGTTAGCAGAGATCTTGAGACTATTTATTTGATGCCACTTTGAGAATACGTATTTCAGTAATAATGCCATTCAATATACAAAGTTGATAAAATTAGAAGATAAAAGGATAATAATCATAAATATCATTTGAGAAGTCAGACACATAAGCTAAACAGTAGATTAGAAAATCATACAATTTCATAGTAAGGGTTATAAATGTAAATTAAAAGAAATGATTCACTGAAAATTTCAAAATTTTAAGGCACAAGTGGCAGGATTTTGATTATTCTCTAACAAAATACAGTCTAAATGCAAAGTGATATTCTTTTCAAGAATCTCATGAACACATGAGACAGGACATATACACTTTTTAGGAATGTTGCATGTGACTCATGTTCTGCACTGAAATGAGATAAGAACCACTGAAGGTGGATCTTCACATAATTTGATCACTTGAAACCTCAATCACCAAAAAATTTTTGTTCATGCTCACAATGGTTTACAACTATTACTTATTATTTAGTTATAGTAAGCTGCCATCTGTTGAGTTCTATAATGTACCTGCACATTTCATATCATTTCACTTAGCCCTTTCAGTCCAGCAAATTAGTTATAATCATCTTAATGTTGCAGAAGAAGAAACAGAGACACATCAAAGTTAAATAACAGATGGAGTTCACACAGTGGCCCTGATATTTGAAATTTAATCTATGAGAGGCCAAGGACAGCACTGGTTCCACCATTCTCCACTTTTTACTCAAATTTGAATTCCTTTTTTAAGACAATGATAAACACAGGGTCCTCAACATTGTAGAACAGTGCTTAGCACATAGGGAGTACTCAAAAAATATTTGTAGATAAAATTAAGAATATAAATATAATTAAAAGTTTTTACTCTCATTTACAAATGAATACATTCCATAGTAAGATTGAACATAAAGGTGATCATTATCTAGCATGAGGATGTGACTGTTCTTTTTTTCATTACCATCCAAAAATATGTTTAAAATGTGCTTTCTATTTTGAGATACCACTTTTCAAACATATTTTTCCCACTCTACTCCTCTAAACTTATTTGAATGTATAAATTGACTCTTGGGTATTCAAATATACATCACAATTTGAATTAAATTAAATTCCATATAAAATAAGACCAGTAGTTAAATTGGTTTCTTTTTATTGTATGTTTACTTTATTTTTGCCAGCAGAATGTATTGCTTAAAGGAAGACAATTTTGGTGTTTACAAATGTGTCCTAGTGCGCAAGCTCGGAAAAAATTGCAACCAACTCAGTTCTAATAGTCATTACTTATTGACCACAATCAGAGTTAGTTTTTCAGGTATAGTGATCATAAATTATAGCAATAACATTTATTTTTATAATAATAAATTATAACTTTAATTAGAAACTCTCTCATGTGATGTTTTTCATTTGTGATAATCTCTTTATTGGTATTTAGAGCCCTCATATACAATCAATACTCTATTAAGGCTTCAAGCTAATAGTTTGTATGAATCAAAAATTCAAAAGCTGACCTCAATGAAAAAATCATTACCATTATTATCATGTTGTTTAATATTTATTGTGGACCACATTTCTTCACTGAGCTTTGACATTATTTATATTGGTTTTAAAGGTCTTAGTAAAATACCTATAAAAAATGAAAAAGACTTTCTATTTGCTGAACTTGAATGGCTATTATTTTAAACTTAAGGTTACCTATATTTCAAATTAACTAAAATTTTATTTGAAGAAAGGAGACCAGAAAAGTTGAGCTAAATAACTTCAAGGATGTCTAAAGTATGAAAAATTCTCTTACATCCTTTTTACATTTTACTTTGATATTATTCCAAATCATTCAATAATCAAACCAATTAGCAGTAGATATTGTTTTCCATTCTCCCATGCTAAGTTCTATATTTTGGTTTCACGTTTTAGAATGATATGTTGCAAAGACAATCAATCCCATATTCACAAACCTCTGCATTCTCTAATATAGTACCCCCACACACACAAAAAGAAATACTAGAAATTCTGCTCAATTTTGAAATATAGATGCTATTAAAAGAGATAATCATTCAAGAAAATATTACTTGAGAGTAAATTTTGTGGTAGTTACCATGTTATTCTTTAAGAGGTGCACAAAATATGAGATATAGCTTTGAATTAAGTTGGGAAAGTAAAATATCTGCATATAAAATATAATAAATTGAAATAGAGGGTAAACAAATGTAGGAATGTTGAGGTAAAAAGAATTCATTTGTGTTGGTGAAGGTGAGAGAAGCTATTTTGGAATCCGTTAGAATTCATTGCAATTCAACAACCAAGCAGTAAAAGTTAGGATCATGTTCAGCTGAGAGTAAGAGAGATCAAAATTCCCCAATGGTTTAAACACCCAGAATATATAGAGGTGTGCATCTATGGTTGATGCAGCATCTCTGCTCCACCACGAAGTGTTCACAGACTCAGAATCTCTTCAATCCATTGTTGTGCTATCCCTAAACTATCGCCCATATCTGCAGAGTCCAAAGAACAACGTACATTTCAGATATTAGCATGGAGAAAGGAAAGAATAAGGGGCAAAGGTCACATATAATTTTTGTGCTTATTAAAGGATAACCAAGACTGCCTTAAAGTTCTTCTCAGCTTGATCAAAATTTCTAGAGGTTTCTTCCTAACTATAGGTCCCTGATCTCTCTTTTGTTAAAACATTTAATTTAGAAAACTTGTAATTAAAAAATTACAAGTTTTCTACCCTCTACCCTCCTTTTTTAATGTGAGATTGCTGTGGTTTTTCTGCGGGGGCATATATGGACCTTTATTCTGCAACTTTGCTAAATTCACTTATTAGCTCTTGTAAATATTTCTATAGACTCCTTAAGATTTTCTACAGGTACACAATCATGTCACCTATGAATAAAAGCAGTTTACTTCTTGCTTTCCAATTTTTACACTATTAATTTCTTTTACTTGCCTAATTGCACCAGTTAGGGCCCCCAGTAATATGTGGAATAGACATGGAAAGAGCAGATATCCTCACCATGTGCCCATTCATAGGGGGAAAAGCATTTAGTCTTTCATTGTGAAGTATGATGTTGGCTGTAGGTTCTTTTTTTGTTTGTTTCTTTCAAAACCACATATGCAGAGCTATGTTGTTTATTGTACGGATGTGTTTGTGTGTTTGTGTGTGTGTGTCTTTTAATAAGGTAACAGATGAAATCTTTCTGCTATCTATGACGATTTAGATAAGAAGTAAGTGTCCTTTCTCCATATAATCTTCCCTCTACCACTGGCTTCATGTAAAGGACTTTAAGACCCTAAGAGATGATGGAGTCACAGAGTGGAGGAGCCTGGGTCCCCAAATTACCATATAGAGGAAAGTCATCTGCCCATCCACCAGGAAAAAATCACAGTGTTCAGCAACTAAAGCTTTGTGGTTTATTTGTTGCAGCAACTGTTACTCTAACAAATACAGAAGTTAAATTCCTAATGTAAATACACACAATTACAAATCTTTCCCTAACATAGCTACAATTTAGAACAAAATGTAAGGTAACGGTACTCGAGGAAGAATGTTGTTTGAAAGGCAGGGATATTGAATAATATCCCCCAAACTGAGAAAGAACTTTGAGACCAAAAAACAAAGCAGGCAACTCCATAAAATACAATCGTGAAGTTTATTGCAGGTAACTTACAAGCAGGCAGACGGTGATCCGGAAGCATTTGTAGCTACACTCTGCACCCCTGAAAGCGGCATAGGGGAATTTAATGGACTCAGATCTAAATGTAGAATCTGACTGCTAAGGAAGAAGTATACCCACACCAATGGGAACCAGGGGTTTTTCCTCCCCTGGTGGTCTCATGTCCATCATTCCTCATGGACCATTAAACGTCTGCATCAGCAAAGGCATTCTTCCACTTTTCACAGATGAAGGCAAGGGTAAAGTTGATAGGAAACTTATCTGACTTGGGCGCATTCCTTGTGACTAGGCTAGAGTGCAGCCATGCAGAAAGGGGAGGGGTTAGGAATGGGGACCTAAAATGGAGCTGACAAAATGGAGTGTGAGTGGTCCAGCCACACAAATGTTAAGACATTCCTGAGCCAGCATCATATATGATTATTATGATCTGCTGACCCCAATAATGTGATTTTCTTTACTTTTTGACCCCCTTCACCTATTTCTTCAATCCCTCACCCTGCTTCTGACAACCATCAATCTGTTCTCTGTATCTTGTTATTTGTTTGTTTATTTTGTTCTGTTTAGATTCTACATACAAGGGACTCTGAAAATAATATTGCATATTGAAACACTTGCCAAAATTATGGTAACATTCAAGTCTCATTATTTTGGCACTTGGAGAGTTAGTAAGTAAATCGTTGCATGGAAATATTGCTAGTTGCCTCCAAATGTTGTTTATCTTTTTCTTTCATAAAAGTAGAACTTTTTACTCAACATATGGCTGCTCAGAAGGAAGACTACATTTCCCAGTGGCCTTGCAACAGAAATCTGTTCAAGCTGATTGGGTGGAAATTAATATGTGATTAATAAAGAACATATCTCTCATATCTGTCATTAAATAATTACTACATAATATCCCACCATTCCAAAGTAGTCACTGTCAAAATTATTTTTCCATTTGTTTTCCCAAGCCAGATTAGCAGTCAGTAAACAAAATTAACATTGCATTCAGGATTAGGCATACATTGATAAACTACATTGTTTCCTCTCTCAAAAAGATCACAGTTTAGTTGTATATGTTTGGAAAACATTCAAACTAAATGTTAAAGGGTTTTTTTGTATTCTTGCATTTGAAATGCAGAGGTAAAACAGAGAAAGTGTCCTTAGCACACATTAAAACACTTTATTAAAGCTTGAATATTCTAGAAGTGCAGTTCAGTTGTAAATAACTAGAGAGATGTCAAAGGAACAAATAAAGAATACTAAAACAGACTTTAACATTAACAACCAGTTTCAAATGGAAGAAATAATAACAGTAATGAAGAAATTAACTCTTAAAGACAAATCTCCAGTAAAATCCCTTTCAACATGATAAATTACTTTTTATGGTAAACAATTACATCATGCTTGTTTAACAATGACTCTAGACCAGAATAAACTTGACTAAATACTATAGTACTCAAGGAGCACGGACTTGTCAAACTACTGTAAATTATATGAATGCCCTTTTGAGCAAATAATAATAGCCAAAAATCTAAGCTAATTAGTCAAGGCCTAAAAGCACTTACAAAATTAGAGTGTGTCAGCTTCTCTGTCCCTCCATCTTGAGAGTCTTTACACTTAACATGTCTGCAGAGCTTTACAATTTAATTTTCATCCCACAATGTATTTCTTGTTCTGCAATGCTTGCTTACCTGTTATTGCTTCGAAATAAATTATAATCTTGGTGTTATAATTTTTGGTAGCTTTAAAACTTTTTCATTTCTTCTCCTACGTACTTCTTATCAACACATTACCTTAACTTTCTCTCTTGGTCTCACTCATACACTGCTACTTTCCTAATTTTGTTTATTTGTTTGTTTATGTCTCTAGTCTGTCCTAGAGTCTATTTTAACACACTACAAAATGTGTATAAAACAGCTGAAGGAATATAAATAAAAAACAATGAATATAATTGAAACTTTAGAAGGAGTATTGGAAATTGCCTCATATCAAGAATAGGAAGGACCTTAGAGGAGAAGAGAATGCATAGAAAACTAATGAGGAAATCAGAAGCTATCATTTAGTGAAGAATAATCAAATGAAAACATAACAAAAAGGAATGAAGGATGAGTAAAAGGAATTAATGGGATCTCAATGTTGATTAGAAGTTCTGAGATTTGATTCAAACAGTTATGGGCCATCCTTTTAAATCCCCAAACAAAATGTACTACATGGTTTATTTAATTAACAAATAATATATTTATTCTTTGAACAAATACATTGCAAATGCCCAATCAACATACAATTTGGTAGAAAGCTTTTTTCTCTCTTTTCCTATTTCTTTTCCTTTCCTTTCCTTTCTCTTTTTTTTCTTTCTGTTCTTTTCCTTTTTTAAGAAGAGACCTATTCAAGAACAATATGAGCTATAATACTACCTAGTAGTTAAAAGCTCAGTAACACTTGACAGTCACTTAATCTATGGGTGTTCTTGGACAAATTTCTATACTTTAAACAGCTATGCAATTCATTAATAGGATTATTAAGAGAATTTAATGAGATAATATCTATTGTTTTTTAACTTCACTTTTCTTAATAGCCTGCTATTTACTTTGTGGCTGAGGACATGTCTCTGACATACAAATCATCATCACTTCACATATAGCCAAGTCAAGCAGTATCTTTTGATGGCTCCTTCTATTCTTCCTCACATACTAATATTACACTGTCCCAGGATATCTTTTCTATCTACCCTCACTCTCTAGATAATTACATCCAGTCATATGTCTTTAAATACTATCAACATATTTAAAACGTCCTCATTTATATCTTCAGCTCATTATTGCCAACTTTCTCCACAATGCTTCTAATTGGATGACTAATCAACATCTTAAACTTGAAAAGTCTATAATCAAACTCCTGAAACTGCTCAAAATCTTCTCCAGCCTCAGCCTGTCATAACTTAGTTGATGGCAGCTCATCCTTCTAATTGCTCAGGACAAATATCTTAGTGCTATCCTTGAATTCTCCCCTTCTCCTTCTGCTCTCATTCAGTATATCTGAAAATCTTGTCAGTACTTTTAAAATATATGCAAAAGTTAAGCACCTTTCATCATCCTTATGCACTCTGTCCAAAGCCATCACTAAAATTTCTCTTGTGGTAATTCAACCTCCAAAATGGAAATGTGGCTTCCACACTTGTCCTTCTTCAGTTTATTCTCTGAAGAGTACTGGAATATTTCTCTCAAATTACAACTCATAACCTGTCACTCCTCTGCTCAAACTCAGAATAAAAGCCAATTATCATTATCTCCCTGATCTCGTCCCTTGCTACACTCCACCGGGTTGATGCACTTTCACAATACCTTACTTACTCTACTTTATAGCATTTATCACATTCTGAAATATTTAACAATTTATAATGATATAATTGTTTATAATTGTATATATGTGTGTGTGTGTGTGTGTGTGTATTATTTATTTTATCCCCTCTTCTCCAAATAAGGAAGAGAAGGAAAACTCCTCAAGAGAGGGATCTGTGACTGATTTCTTCACTGGTGTGTACTAGGAGCCTAGGATTGTGCCTGGCATGCAGAGGGGCACAACCAATATTAGTCAAATAAGTAATTTCTACTCAGTGTCTCAGTTGTATGTGACAGGATTAACTACTCCTCCCTTCTTACAGAACTTTCCTCTCTGGCTTCTGTTTCATGAAGCATTCGTGCTTTATATCCTGCCTCTCTGTCGCTCCTCTACCTCCGCCTCTTATCCCCATGTTGACATTCATTCCTGATCTCCCTTCTTTTTTTCTCTCTGCACTATTTTTGTAGATAATATCAACCAATTACATGGGTTTCAATGCCAAATATATGGTGACACATTTATACAAGTTTCTCCATCAAAAACCTAAATATTTTGCGCCAGACACATGAATCCAACTTTCTACTTGACATATTGATTTGGTTAGCTCACCATCATTTCCAGCTGAACAGAATGTGCCAATCATCATATTCCTCCTAAAAACCTATTCATACTGACTTCAACAAATTTGCATCATTTGCAAATTAAAGTTAGAAACTCAGAATTCTATTAAATATATTTACTTCTATTTTATTAAATTATAATTGTGTTTTCATATACTGTATGTGTTTACCTCTTTATTATTAATTTTCTCCCAGTTTACTAAACTCCATGAGACCAAGGAAAATGTCTAGTTTCATCACCACTGTAAATACAATTTCTGTTGTTTGTGTGTGTATTTATATTGCTGTCTGACAAATATTGTGAATGAACTATTATTATTTTGATGACCTCTATATTTATTATAATAAAACATGATTATTGATTCTTCTAAGAAGATTACTACACAGTTAAGAAAAAAATAATGCACAGCAATAATAATTTTTAATGTCATAGCATTTTAGTGGTTGAGAGGAACTCTGGGGAAATTAAATCAGCTTTCTCCTTTCACAGATAATTTAAAGCCCTTAGAAGTTAGACAAATTAACAGTGGTTATACATAAGCAGTGACAGAATACAATCTAGAGCCCAATTATTCTTCTTACATTTTTCATTATCACTTTTTTGAGACTTTTGATTCAGCCACATTGTTATGAGTATATATATTTATATTCTAGTAGTTACATTTTATTTGTCCAACTACAATTTGTTACAATATAAGAAACATGAATGCAGGGAATATATTTACCTTATTAAATGTGGTCTAGTACAATCTAGTACAATGTCAAGCTCATTAGAGCATTCAATAAATGTTTTTGGATAACTATGAAAATGTCGAGTCCTTGAAACAACAATATTGTCTCTTCATGAATGAAGCATACAAATTAAAAATTTCAGGGTTTAAAAGAATGTAATGTATAATAACAATTTAATATACCCATAAGCTTAATATTTTGAAACTCTGGGTGCTCTTTGTATTATTTGAAAATAAAATAATGTGAGAATGCCTATACTTTTGACCTTAATTTCAGATGCTTAATCATTTTTTTGCATTTAATATATGAATAAATTATCTCTTTATTCTAGTAGATACAACAGCATTTTCATGAGTTAATAAAAAATATATAAAATAGAATTTTGTATTTTTCTAAAGGTGATTCTCTTTTCCACGTAGTATTTTAAGCATTGCAAGATATATATTATTATTATAATCAAGGAAGCCTTAGTATTACTTAAAATATTATAGTATTTCAGGGGCTTCCCTGGTGGCGCAGTGGTTGAGAATCTGCCTGCCAATGCAGGGAACATGGGTTCGAGCCCTGGTTTGGGAAGATCCCACATGCCGCTGAGCAACTGGGTCTGTGAGCCACAACTACTGCGCCTGCGCGTCTGGAGCCTGTGCTCCGCAACAAGAGAGGCTGCGACAGTGAGAGGCCCGCGCACCGCGATTAAGAGTGACCCCCGCTCCCCGCAACTAGAGAAAGCTCTCGCACAGAAATGAAGACCCAACACAGCCAAAAATAAATTAATTAATTAATTTAAAAAATATATATATTACAGTACTTCAAACACAAATTAAAGTGTATCAGCATTACTTTTTACTCTAATGACTCTGGATTTTTCACTTCATAACCCTGTTTATTCTTTCAGTATTTTTATACAAAATAAACAGAATTTTCTTTTAAAAATGTTTCTATTAAAAATCAGTTATCTATAATGTATTTGCAACATTAGGTTTGAATTTACTAGAAGTGTCTAATTCTGTCAGGCTGCTGTAACAAAATAGCACAGACTAGGTACCTTATATACAGCAGAAATTTTTTGCTCACAATTCTGGAGGCTGGAAATCCTAAATTAGGGTGCAGCATACTAGGATGAGGGCATTCTTCTGAGTCACAGATGTGTCATTGTAACCTCACACGGAAAGGGGAGGGATTTCTTTTATAAGAGCACCAATTCCATTCATGAGGGCTCCACCATCACGACCTAATCACTTCCCAAAGGCCCCACCTTCTAATACCATCAACTTTGGAGGTTAGGATTTCAGCATACAAATTTGGGGTGGGGGGGAGGCACACACATTCAGATCTTAGCAAGAGATGTTTTGTATTCTTTTCTGCCTCCTGCTAAATACGTGTTATGTCATCCTGATCAATGGTGAAAAACTGTAAGTTGTCCCTCTTCCACATTATATATATTCATTCCTCCACTTCTTCATGGACAGCCAGTTACATCATGACAACTCCCAAAAACGTGGAGATGCATACTAGTAGTTCAGGTGGTTACATGAAAGAAAAATACATTATATTATTCAAGAATTTGCATTAAGTAATTGAAGACTAAACTGCCAGACATGTTCACATCACTGGAAATTTTGGGATCTCCCTAGGGTTCATGTTGAACTCACCTCTAAATTTCCACGGATAATGACCTCTCTTGGTGAACATAATTTGATTTCAATTTCACTGTTCTCTCTTGAAACTGAATACAAGCAGGAAAATACTTTTTTTCGTTTTTCTTCTTTTTCTCCTTTTTTAAAAAAAATTTTATTGGAGTATAATTGATTTACAATGTTGTGTTAGTTTCAGGTGTACAGCAAAGGGAATCAGTTATACATATACATATATCCATTTTTTTTAGATTGTTTACCCATATAGGCCATTACAGAGTATTGCGTAGAGTTCCCGGTGCTATACAGTAGGTCCTTATTAGTTATCCATTTTATATATAGAAGTGTATATATGTCAATCCCAATCTTCCAATTTATGCCTACCCCTTTACCACCCAGGAATAATAAGTTTATTTTCGTCATCTGTAATTCTATTTCTGTTTTGTAGATAAGTTGATTTGTAACCTTTTTTAGATTCCACAAATAACTGATATCAAATGATATTTGTCATTCTCTATTGGCTTATTTCACTCAATATGAGAACCTCTAGGTCCATCCATGTTGCTGCAAAAGGCATTATTTTGTTCTTTTTCAGGCCGAGTAATATTCCATTTTATATATGTACCATATCTTCTTCATTCCTCTGTTGATGGACATTTAGGTTGCTTCCATGTACTGGCTATTGTAAATGGTGCTGCAGTGAACACTGGGGTGCATATATATTTTTTGAACTATGGTTTTCTTTGGATATATGCCTAAGAGTGGGATTGCTAGATCATATGGTAGATCTATTTTCAGTTTTTTAAGGCACCTCCGTAATATTCTCCATAGTGGCTGTACCAGTTTGCATTCCCACCAACAGTGTAGGAGGGTTCCCTTCTCTCCACACCCTCTCCAGCACTTCCTGTTTGTAGATTTTTTGATGATGGCCATTCTGACTGGAGTGAGGTGATACCACATTGTACTTTTGACTTGCATTTCTCTAATAATTAGTGATGTTGAGCATCTTTTCATGCGTTTGTTGGCCATCTGTATGTCTTCTTTAGAAAAATGTTTATTTAGTCTTCTACCCATTTTTTGACTGGGTTGTTTGTTTTTTTGAAATTGAGCTGAATGAGCTGTTTGTACAATTTGGAGATTAATCCCTTCTCAGTTTCTTCATTTGCAAATATTTTCTACCATTCTGAGTATTGTCTTTTCTGGGTATTTTGTTTATAGTTTCCTTTGCTGTACAAAAGCTTTTAAGTTTAATTAGGTCCTATTTGTTTATTTTTGTTTCTATTTTCATTACTCTAGGAGGTGGAACGAAAAAAATCTTGTTGCAATTTATGTCAGAGAGTGATCTCCCAATGTTTTCCTCTAAAATTTGTATAATATTCGACCTTACATTTAGGTCTTTAATCCATATGAAGTTTATTTTTGTGTATGGTATTAGAGTGTTTTCTAATTTCATTCTTTTACATGTAGCTGTCCAGTTTTCCTAGCACTTATTGAAGAGACTGTCTTTTCTCCATTGTATATTCTTGCTTCCTTTGCCATAGATTAGATTACCATAAGGGTTTATCTCTGGACTCTACCGTGTTCCATTGATCTATATTTCTGTTTTGGTGTCAGTACTATAATGTTTTGATGACTGTAGCTTTGTAGTATACTCTGAAGTCAGGGAGCCTGATTCCTCCAGCTCCGTTTTTCTTTCTCAAGATTGCTTTGGCTATTCATGGTCTTTTTGGTTTTCATATAAATTGTAAAATTTTTTGTGCTAATTCTGTGAAAAATGCCATTGGTAATTTGATAGAGATTGCATTGAATCTGGTGATTGCTTTGAGTAATATAGTCATTTTCACAAAGTTAATACTTCCAATCCAGGAACATGGTATATCTCTCTATCTTTATGAGTCATCTTTTATTTCTTTCATAAGTATCTTAAAATTTTCTGAGTACAGGTCTTTTGCCTCGTTAGGTAGGTTTATTCCTAGGTATTTTACTCTTTTTGATGCAATGGTAATTGGGATTGTTTCCTTAATCTCTCTTTCTGATCTTTCTTTGTTAGTGTATAGGAATGCAAGAGATGTCTGTGTATTAACTTTGTATCCTGCAACTTTACCACATTCACTGATGAGCTCTAGTAGTTTTCTGGTAGCATCTTTAGGATTGTCTATGTATAGTATTATGTCATCTGCAAACAGTGACAGTTTTACTTCTTCTTTTCCAATTTGGATTCTTTTTATTCCTTTTTATTCTCTGGTTGCTGTGGCTAGGACTTCCAAAACAATGTTGAATAAAAGTGGTGAGAGTGGACATCCTTGTCTTGTTCCTGATCTTAGAGGAAATGACTTCAGCTTTTCACCACTGAGAATAATATTTGTCTGTTCTTGGCCTCATAGAATGAGCTTGGGAGTGTTCTTTCCTCTGTAATTTTTTGGAAGAATTTCAGAAGGGTAGGTGTTAACTCTTCTCTAAATGTTTCATAGAGTTCGGCTTTGAAGCCGTCTGGTCCTAGACTTTGGTTTTTTGGAAGATTTTTAAACACAGTTTCCATTTCAGTACTTATGATTGGTCTGTTCATATTTTCTATTTCTTCCTTGTTCAGTCTTGGAAGGTTGTTTCTTTCTAAGAATTTGTCCATTTCTTCTAGGTTGTCCATTTTATTGGTATATAATTGTTTGTAGTAATCGCATATGATCCTTTGTATTTCTGTGGTGTCCATTGTAACTTCTTTTTCATTTCTAATTGTATTGATTTGAATATTCTCCCTCTTTTTTCTTGATGAGTCTGCCCTAAGTTTATCAACTTTGTTTATCTTCTCAAAGAATCAGTTTTTAGTTTCATTGATCTTTGCTATTGTTTTCTTCATCTCTATTTCATTTTTTTCTGCTCTGATCTTTATGATTTCTTTCCTTCTACTAACTTTGAGTTTTGTTTGTTCTTCTTTCTCTAGTTGCTTTAGGTGTAAGGATAAGTTGCTTATTTGAGATATTTTTGTTTCTTGAGGTAAGATTGTATTGCTATAAACTTCCCTCTTAGAAATGCTTTTGGGCATCCCATAAGTTTTAGACCTTTGTGCTTTCATTTTCATTTGTCTCTAGGTTTTTTTTTTTGATTTCTGCTTTGATTTCTTTAGTGATTCATTGGTTTAGTAGCATATTGTTTAACTTCCATGTGTCTGTGATTTTTATAGTTTTTTTTTTTTTTTCCTGTAATTTATCTCTAATCTCATAGCATTGTGGTGGGAAAAGATGTTTGATATGATTTCAGTTTTCTTAAATTTATCAAAGCTTGATTTGTGGCCCAAGATGTTATCCATCCTGGAGAGAACGTTCCATGCGCACTTGAGAAGAAAGTGTATTCTGCTGCTTTCAGATGGAATGTCCTATAAATGTCAATTAAGATGATCTGGTCTAATGTTTAAAGCTTGAGTTTCCTTATTAATTTTTCTGTTTGGATGATCTTTCCAATTGTGTACGTGCGATGTTAAAGTCCCCCACTATTATTGTGTTACTGTAATTTTCCCCTTTTATGGCTGTTAGCATTTTCCTTATATATTGAAGTGCTCCTACGTTGGGTGCATATATATTTGCAACTGTTATATCTTCTTCTTGGATTGATCCCTTGATCAGTATGTAGTGTCCTTCCTTGTCTCTTGTAATAGGCTTTATTTTAAAGTCTATTTTGTCTGATATGAGTATTGTTACTCCAGGTTTTTTTGGATTTCCATTTGCATGGAATATCTTTTTCTATCCCTTCACTTTCAGTCTGTATGTGTCCCTAGGTCTCATATGGGTCTCTTGTAGACAACATATATACAGGTCTTGTGTTTGTATCCATTCAGCCAGTCTGTGTCTTTTGGTTGGAACATTTAATCCGTTCACATTTAAGGCAATTATAGATATGTATATTCCTATTGACATATTCTTAATTGTTTTGGGTTTGTTTTTGTAGGTCTTTTTCTTCTCTTGTGTTTCCCCCCTAGAGAAGTTCTTTTAGCATTTGTTGTAAAGTTGGTTCAGTGGTGCTCAATTCTCTTAACTTTTGCTTGTCTGTAAAGCTTTTAATTTCTCTGTTGAATCTATATGAGAGCCTTGCTGTGTAGGGTATGCCTGGTTGTAGGTTTTTCCCTTTCATCACTTGAAATATATCCTGCCACTTCCTTCTGGCCTGCAGAGTTTCTGCTGAAAAATCCGCTGATAAACTTATGGGGATTCCCTTTTATGTTATTTGTTGCTTTTCCCTTGCTGCTTTTAATATTTTTTTCTTTGCATTTAATTTTTATTAGTTTGATTAATATGTGTTTTGGGATGTTTCTCCTTGGATTTATCTTGTATGGGACTCTCTGTGCTTCCAGGACTTTGGAGACTATTTCTTTTCCCATTTTGGGAAGTTTTTGACTATAATCTCTTCAAATATTTCCTCCAATCCTTTCTCTTTCTCTTCTTCTTCTGGGACCCCTATAATTCGAATATCAGTGCATTCAATGTTGTCCCAGAGGGCTTTGAGACTGTCTTTAATTCTTTTCATTCTTCTTCCTTTATTCTGTTCCATGGGAGTGATTTCCACCATTCTATCTTACAGCTCACTTATCCGTTCTTCTGCCTCAGTTATTCTGCTATTGATTCCTCTAGTGTATTTTTCATTTCAGTTATTGTATTGTTCATCACTGTTTGTTCTTTAGTTATTCAAGTGCCTTGTTAAACATTTC
The DNA here is from genome assembly GCF_028023285.1 of Balaenoptera ricei. Lineage (NCBI taxonomy): Eukaryota > Metazoa > Chordata > Mammalia > Artiodactyla > Balaenopteridae > Balaenoptera > Balaenoptera ricei. The sequence continues at coordinate 47,477,145 of NC_082656.1, read as the reverse complement.
TTGTATCTTCTTGATCCATGTCTCCATTCTATTTCAGGATCTGGATCATCTTTATTATCATTCTTCTGAATTTTTTTTCAGGTAGATTGCCTATTTCCTCTTCATTTATTTGGTCTTGTAGGTTTTTACCTTGCACTTTTGTTTGCAACATATTTCTCTGTCATCTCATTTTGTCGAATTTACTGTGTTTGTGGTCTCCTCTCTGCAGGCTGCAGGGTTGTAGTTCCTCTTGCTTCTGGTGTGTGCCTCCTGGTGAGTGAGTTTGGCCCAGGTGATTGTGTAGGCTTCCTGGTGGGAGGGACTTGTGCTTTGCAGTCTGGTGGGTGAAACTGTGTCTTGTCCCTCTGGTGGGCAGGGCCATGTCAAGGGGTGTGTTTTGAGGTGTCTGTGAGTGTAGTATGACTTTAGATAACCTGTTTGCTGATGGAAGGGACTGTGTTCCTGTCTTGCTGGTTGTTTGGCCTGAGGAGTCCAGCGCTGGAGATTGCAAGATGTTGGGTGGAGCTGGGTCTTGGTCCCAAGATGGAGACCTCTGGGAGAGCTCATGCTGATTAATATTCCCTAGGGCCAGGGGATTATCTGGCAGTCAAGTGATCAGGACTCGGCACTCCCACCCTGGGGACTCAGATTCAACCCCTGGCTGGGAAACCAAGTACCCACAAGCCCAAGGCACAGCCAAAAAAAGACAAACAGAAACCAAGATGAACAATAAAAACAAAACCAATCAAAAACCAAAACAAACAAACAAAAAACAAAGAAAACAACCAACCAAACCAAAAAAAACCCAAACCAAAATAAACAATAAAAACAAAACTAACGAAAAAACAAAAAACAAAATGAAAACAAAAACAAACAAAAAAAAAGCAAAGGAAAAAAAAAGACAAGAAAACAAGAAGAGAAAAACAAACAAAGAATAAAAAACAAAAATACATTACAAATGTAAAAGATAAGAAAAAATTTAAAAATTAAAAAATAAAACAACAACAAAACAAAACAAACAAGCAATAAAATTCCCTGGGCCCTCCACTATCAGCGTCCTTGCCCCCACAGTGAACCACAGCCAAACCCTACCTCCCCAGGAGGCCCTCTAAGACCTCTAGTTAGGTCTCTGGACCTGTTGTGGACACTGTGGGGGCAGCTTACTCTGAATTGGCCCAACTCCTGTGTGTATGTGACCCCAAAGTCCACAGCTGCTCGGCCAGTCTCATTTTGGGGAGTACTTGTCAGTTCAGATGTTCTGCAGTTGCTGGGTTTACCAAGCTGATCACAGGGGTTTAATCCACAGCTTGTGCAACTGCACAGAGAGATTTCAGTTCCTCTTCCATAGCCACACAGGCCCTGTGGCTCAGCTTTGGTTTTGGACCCACCTCTGCATGTGGGCCCCCCTCAGGTCTCTGCTCCTCGCCCAGGCCAGAAGGGGCGAAGGCAGCAACTGACTGGAGCACACTTGCTCCCTTAGGTGAGAGGGGCAAGAGGCAGCAACTGACTGGGGCATGAGTGCTCACTCAGGCGGGAGAGGGATAATGTGGCAACAAATGGGGTACACACACTTGCTCCAATGGGATCCCCTTCTAGTGTCCATGGAGGCAGGGGGCAGCAGGAGGTGGCAACAGACTGGGGCTCATGTGCACTTGCTCTGGTGGGAGTCCCTCCCACTGCTCACAGATTCAGGGGTTAGTGTGTGGGGAGAGAGGTCGTGATGGCAGCCTCACCACTTGCACACTACTCAACAATGGCTCCTCACTTCCAAGGCAGCCCACGCTTCCTCCAGGAGCGTTCCTGGGTGCAGAGCTCCTCACTCCTGTCCCCTCATGCTGTCTCCAAACAGCTGAGCTCCTCACTCTTATCCCTTCAGGCCATCTCCACACAGCCAACAGCAGTCCTCTCCCCAGGTCTGCTCTCCTAACCCCATGCTTCAGCACCCAGCCCCTGCCAGCATTGATGGACACCTGTCTCAGGCAGGGGTGCACAGGGCTGTGGCACAGGCCATCTGTTCAAGTCTCTCTCTATCCTGCCTGCCACAGACTGGCAACTGCACTTTCTTCTGCTAGGCCCCAAAGCCCCCCCTCTATTTCAGTGTATTTTGCCACCCTTGAGGGGGGCTCCCCAGGTGTGGTAACCTCTCCTCTCCCTCAGCTCCCCTCCAGGGATGTGGGTCCCATCCCGTTTCCTCTTTTCTTTTTCTTCCCTTTCTCTCCTTTGTCCTACCTGGCTACACGGGATTATTTTCTTGTCCTTTTAGGTTTCCGAGGTCTTCTGCTAGTGTTCAGTAGGTGCTCTGTGTGAATTGTTCCACTTGTAGATGCATTCTTGATGTCCTTGTGGGGAGAAGTGAACCCTAGTTCCTCATCTTTCTCCATTTTGACCTCACTATTCCTTATTTTTTTTTAAGATAGCCATTTTAACCAGTGTGAGGTGATATCTTATTGTGGTTTTAATTTTCATTTCCCTGATGATTCCTGATGTCCAGCATCTTTTCAGGTACCTGTTGGCCATTGGATAGCTTCTTTGAAAAATGTCTATTCATTTCTTCTGCCCATGTTTTAACTGGATTATTTTGTGTTATTGAGTTGTCTGAATTCTTAACACATTTTTGATATTACCCCCTTATCTGATATATGGTCACAAATATTTTCTCCCATTTTAGAGGTTGCATTTTCATTTTGTTGTTTGTTTCTTTAACTGTGCAGGAGCTTTTTAGTTTGATGTAGTCCTACTTGTTGATTTTTGCTTTTGTTGCTTGTGCTTTTGGGTCATATCCAAAAAAATCATTGCCAAGACCAATGTCAAGGTGCTTCCCTCCTATGTTTTCTTCTAGGAGTTTTAAGGTACCAGGTCTTATGTTTAAGTCTTTTCTTCATTTCCAGTTAACTTTTGTGAGTGGTATTAGATAGGGGCTTGATTTTATTTTTCTCTGTGTGATTATCCAGCTTTCCAACACCATTTATTGAAGGAAATATCCATTCTCCATTAAGTATTCTTGGCTCCCTTGTCAAATATTAGTTAACCATATATGTGTGGGTTATTTTGGGACTCTCTATCCTGTTCCATTGGTCTATTTGTGTTTTTATGCCAGTACCACACTGTTTTAATTACTATAGCTATGTAGTATAGTTTGAAATCAGGAAGAGTGGTGCCTCAAATTTGTTTCTCTTTCTCAGTATTGCTTTGACTATTCAGGGTCCTATACAACAAACCAACAGCAGATATCATATACTCAACAGTGAAAGGTTGAAAGCTTTTCTTCTAACATCAGGAACAAGACAAAGAAAAAGGTGCCCACTCTCACTACTCTTATTCAGCATAGTACTGGAAGTATCATTTAGAGGAATTAGGCAAGACAAATAAATAAAAGGTATCCATATTGGAAGGGAAGAAGTAAAATTGTCATTTTTTCAGTTGTTATAATCTTATATATAAAAATTCGTAAAGACTCAACCATATAACTGTTGGAACTAATCAAAGATTTCAGTAAAGATTCAGGATATAAAATCAACATACAGAATCACTTGCATTTCTAAATGTTAACAACAAAATATCTGAAAAAGAAATAAAGAAAACTATCCCACTGACAATAACATCAAAAATAATACAATATATAGTAATAAATTTAACCAAGGAAGTGAAATGTCCATACAAAAAAAACCCTAAAAATTTTGATGAAAGAAATTAAAGAAGACAAGGAAATGGAAAGATACCCTGTGTTCATGGACTGGAAGAATTAATATTGTTAAAATGTCCATATTACCCAAAACCATCTATAGATTCAATGCAATCCTTTTCTAAATTCCAATGGCATTTTTCACATTAAAAAAAAAAAAATCCTAAACTTTTTATGCATGCACAAAAGACTCCAAATAGGCAACATTCTCCTAATTTTTAACAAATATTAACAGATGAAATGAAATATAGGAAAAATTGTCAAATCATGAAATTTAAAATAAATTAAGTAAAAATGTTCCTGATTGTTAGAGATTTAATAATCATGTAGGTAACAGGGGCATAGAGGGATACTTTGGTTTTCAATATAGGCAAAAACTAAGGCCACCAAAATTTTGTAATAATCCCTAGTATTGCTGAAGTTAAGTAAGATATATATTTTCAGCAGTCTCCAAATATCTACTCCACATATGTTGAATTTTCATTTGGAGAAGATGAAAGGATGTGTGAATTCCCAGTTTCAGTGGAGATTGAAAAGTTGTAAACATAAAACTAATGGTTACAATGTAGATAAAATATTAAGAACAACTGGTACATAATACAGATTTTATTTTAGCCACACTCTTCATTCAACTTTTTAATAATACATTTTATACCATAAGGGGCAATTAGTGAGAAAATATTTAGATATACATAAATTTTATTCTGCCTGAGTAATTTTCCTAATGACTTTGTTCCTCTACCTCTTTTGGTAATAGAAGTAAAATAAATATAAGAAAATAAGAAATCTGAACTGGTTACATAGAAATGGGACTAATAAATATGTTAGTATTTGACAATGGTGAATATAGTGTATATTATTTTTATTTAATGGAAAAATATTTTAAGTGTTAAGATAAAGATATGTGGCTGGTAAAATAGAGTATGAGGATATAAGACTACTATAAAAGCATTAATGAAACACTAATTAATTTGAGCATTTCCTAATAAACTTCTGAAGCTTATACATAAACCTTGCAGGTGTTAGACAACATGATAAATTCTGAAATTCTGCCAGATATCAATGATAATACCTACTTGACAGTGATAAGTATAAAATGTTAGCAGAGAAAATCACTTCAAGTAGATTATTCCTGTCAAGCCTCAGCTGGCTGTAACTAAGAGTGAATATAAGAGTTGCTTTGAAGTTCCCTAGGGTATGCTCTGGGAGAAAATGTGGGTAGCTGGTGGAAATTTTTCCTCTAATTTCTATGAAATCTGTGTTCTGTGCTAAAAAGAAAATTGAGGACAACGTACATTACTACATTCCATTATTTTGAGATAACATAGAGACTGTTAGTGTCTTGTACTTTTCTTGACACTAGCAGCTCCACAAAATACGTTCTTCTATGCATCCTTCAACACGAAAGTTTGCTTAAATTTCAAGTATTTACTATTCTCATCTTCAAGGTTCTAGAAAAAGATAAGCATTGTACTAATGTTATACTTTTCAGTCTGTAATTACATTGAAAAAAATACAGTCAAATATTTGAGAAAACCTCAACTAATACAATGCCGTTTGTCAAATATATCTCAATAAAACTGGAAGAAAATAATTTTGAGGAAGGCTTGTCCAGAACATTAAATGAATATCTATATATATATATATCTATATATATCTATATATATATAGATATATATATATTTTTTTTTTCTAAAAGGATTGTTTTCCATACTCCTTCTTTCTCCTGCAGAAAGTAACTGTTTTAAACTCAGTTTTATACTAAGATATGTTTTAGGAAGTTAATAGTTGGAATTAGATTGTTGTCCAAATCGTTGGCAAAGAGAATAAGTAAAATGCTAAAAAAAAAAAAAAAAAAAGTATACTATCATTCTTCAATTCCAATATACTTTAAAATGTCATAAAGAGAAAAAAATGTAACTTGTCTAGACTCAATTATTATTTTCATTGTCCAAATCATAGGGAACAAAAGGGTCACTCAATAGTTTTCCCAATAATATCTAAAGTCTTTAAGCAATTGCTTTTTTCTTATATATCTTAATAGAGCTCTTAAATACTATTTGTTTAAAACAACAATTCCCCACCACCCAGTATAGAAGGTCTCAGTTTTATTTTTTCCTACTTTTACATTCTTGTGGATAGATTTTGCTATTTTATAGATATTAAAACAGCAGACAACAGAGTGAGGACCATAAAAACTCGGCAAGTTTCACTCTTTGGCAGTAATTCTCATTTTTTCCATCAGAGCAAAGCAATATAAACTCAGAGAAAAATCTTAATAGAATATATGGCAATTTCTAGCCCTGAAGGTTGAGTTTTTATCTTTTCTATAAACTGAACCTGCAATTACTATATTCTTCTGAGTGGTAAAACCTCGTGTGTGTGTGTGAGTGTGTGTGTGTGTGTGTGTGTGTGTGTATGAAAGAGTGAGAGAGATTCATAGACCTCCAAGATTCTCAGTAAAGTTTTGGCTTTCTTTTATAAAATATTTCTTATATAACAGAACTACAAAATAATCCCTTGATTAAGATATTTAATGTACAAAAAAGAGACTATGGGATCAAGATTAGTGTGTAGTTAAATATTGCATTTATAGCTCAAGAGTAGAAGGAACTCTACTCTCTTAGATTTATTTAGTACATGAAGTATTCAAAACTTACTGAGACAATAAAAACCTCAGGTTTATAAAGTGAAATCTGAATGCAATAAAAAATATTACTCAGGGCTTACATTGGATAAAATATTTTAACATTTAGAAATCACTATTAAAAAAACAAACCCTCTGGAATACTCCTTCAAAGATTTTGTTTAGACTCCCTCTTCAGCTTTCCTATTTATAGTTTTTGGCCACCTCATCTAGTAAAGTGATGTCTAGCTGGTCTTAGGATTTATCCTATGGTATTCTTGGTGGCTCTGTGTTTGGAGCAATGGGTCCTCTAAAGGAGAGGAACTTTGTAGACCTTTGCTTTTTGAGCACTCTCTTCTACTTCCTGTGGATCCACAGAAAAGCAGTTGTAACTGGGCTTTATGTTTTGTTTCTTTTCATACTCAAAACCGAACATTCATTGTTCAAAAAATATGAACAACAAGATACTTTCTATTTATCATTATCAAATACTCTTGTGCTCATTATAGCTTTTCAGGTTTTATTAATTACCATTTCAAATACATTACTAGTATTAATATTATTTTATACATCCATCCATACAGCTTCTCTGATTGACCATTTATAGGTCTCCTCAATCTACCAGCAGTGGAATTAAATTCTTCGTATGTTATTTTAGAAAAATCATTGATAAATCATAATAATTAATTTAATTTTTAAATAATACATGTATTACATACAATGTGCTTGCTATAAAACATAATAAAATGAATACTCCTAATCCAACCCCCTAATCTAACAACTATAACCTTGCCAATAACTTTACTGTGCAATCTTCCCCATCTCTTCTCTTTTCTTCTCCCCAGAGGTCACCATTATTGGAAATTTTGGCTCTGTTGTGCTTTTCTGAAACTTTATATTAAAGGTTTGTGTGTATTATTCTACAATTTGCTTTTTCACACAATATTGTATTTCTACAAGTAACCCATGTAGTTCCCTCAAGTTCTCGTACACATCTTGTAAAATTGAATATATATATATATATATATATATATATATATATATATATATATATATATATATGTATGTATGTATATAACCTATGCCCCAGTAATTTTACTCTTAGATATATGCCAAAAAAACAAACTTGCTCATTTTCACTAGTAGACATGTAGAGAATTGTTTATTGCAACATTGGACAAAACAGCAAAAAGCAAACAGACAAACTAGAAGTAAGTCAAATGCCTATAAAATTGAGAAAATTTGGATTTAGATAAATAAACTGTGGTATCTTCACACCTAACATATCATGCAGCAGTACTTTATTTTTGAAATACAGAAATAATTAGTCTTAAAAATGTCTTTTTAGCTAGAATAATTTTCTATCTGATAAAAACAGAGCTGTATTCAGGGAATTCTTAAGGTATCATTTAGAAATTTACAATCTTCGATTGGAACTACCATTGTTTTTTAAACCTGCTTTGTTAAAATCAGCCTTTCTCTAGTCTCTTCTCTCCCTTTCCTTTGTTAACATGGTTAGAGATCTGAATGAGCCTACTTTGATCCAGAGCTTCTTTTCCCCAGGTGCTTCTATTTGCAGACAAAAATCTTTCACAGTGTCCATATGGCACTATCAATTATTGATATAATATAGATCCTACAGCTGCTCTGCTTTTATAAGTGCTCTAAACCAACAACAATGAGAATGACATAAATAAATAAATACCTACCAGGAATTTTGCTGGTTGAAGAATATGCTGAAGAAAGGAAGTCTAAAGTTTATTTTTTGGCAGTTGAATTACTTATCCTTGAGTCAGACATTGTTCCCTATGAGGTTTGTGAATGAATTGTGGAAGAGGCCAGAGTTTTGCAGAAAAAGAATATTGTCTATGATAGCAGAAAATAGTTTCTAATGATTATAAAGTAGATCCACAATAAGAATAAAATACACATGCATTAAGATGAGGTTTTCAAGACGATCATCTGGAAAATGAAAAGATTAAATGTTATGAGCAGTGGTTTCTTTCTACTGAAATAAATTTAAGACTGTTGAACAGAATGCTTATAATATAACACTTCTACTGCCATCTTGGAAATCTGGCAACAGTCAGAGACTTGGCTAAATGGTTGGAGGGGAAAGAATAGAAGGACACAGGCATATGGGATGCCTTGGAGAATTAGACATTCTTTGTTTTTTCTCCTTTTATTGATGCTAAATTTCTCAATATCAATTCAGAGGACAATAATTCATTTTGCTTACTGAATAAATAGTTACTGTGTTTAGTACTGCAGTGGACACTAAAATTATAGTGGTGAAGAAAAGATAAGGTACCATCCCTCATGAAGTATATATGCTGCTATTTTCTGTTCTTTCCCATCCTTTGAATGACTAAAGACAAATAGTAGTAAATGGTTAAAGATGTTGGTCTTCGAGATTACAGAGTTGAAAATTAAATTATAATTTCGGTTTGACTATTTTGGCTATACTTATTGTAAAACATAACAAAGAAACTGGTCAAAGTCTAAATATGAATCAAAAGAGTGGTGGAATTGCAAAGAGTAAACTTCTAGTAAAAAGGAAAATCTACCTATTTATTGATCAATCTACCTCTCTACACACATGCACACACACACACACAGAGAACATACATATAGATATATATACACATATATACACATCTATACATATTTTATTACTGAAAGTTTCAACCTGATTCCTCAGAGCTTTATCAAGTCATATAAGTAACTCTCTTTGCTTAAATTCAGTTTTTCAGGGGAATAAGTGTGAGAATGCAGAACAAATAAAGAGAAGTGACTGGAGAATACATTTCCTATTACTTGAATTTAGATTCATTGAATAAACCCCTCTAGAGTGTAATTTGACTTGGCAAGGCAAGAAATCAGAACAACAAAAAAAGAAAAAAAAAATATTTGTATTAAGAAGACAGTTGGTAACACCAATAAAATGTGATTTATTTTTTGTTCATTTTTTGGATGTACCTATATGATATATCAGAAAATATGAGAAGTAAAGGTAGTTGTGATTGTCCTTTGTTGAATATTCCACAACAAAGAAGAAAAACTGCATTATAATATTAACATGGGAATAAATCCCCATGAAAACACCATAACTAATGGAATGGAATACATATTGTGAAAGAAGTAGGTTCAGTATACTATGGTGAACTCACTAGTGGCACATAGAATAAATGACACATAATATCTTCAGAAAACATGACTATGATACAGCATGGTAAGTCTGAGGCAAAATGTAAAGCCATTGTACATTATTATATCTTTCAGGCAGAACTAATTAACTAGATTTAATTTTAACTTGATTTTCTGATTACATTTTAAATTTTACTGTTTACATTAATAATTTACATCTGGAAAGGATTATCAACAAGGAGATATCATTGCCATGCCACACTAAAAACATACTGAATCACTCTAAACTTATATATTCTCACCAAATATAAATTATAAAATATTAATTTTTACTCTTAAAATTTCATAATATTCACACGAAATTTTGTGATTTTCCACATCAGTGCTTACTATAGACAACTCTAATAATTTATTCAACTAAATAGCTAGCTGAACTTTTTCTTAATTTGAAAGTTGTATTACATTCCTTAATCTTCTTCACAGTAAAAATATGACCTGAATCAAAGGATATGAATAGACAATCCTGTAAAAAATAAAATGCTTAGAGATAGTAACAGATGAAAAAAAAAAAAAAAGTTCTACCACTTTTAGAAGTCTAGTAAATTAAATTATAACTACAGGGGTAATAAGAGTTGACATACCCCCCAAATTAGCTAAGTTAAAAACAAAAATATGTAATAATCAATATTTGTAATGCTCTTGTGTATTAAAAGATGGTGGAGATATAAATTGGTAAAATATATTTAGGAATCGTTTTGGGAATATATATCAATCTTAAAATTGTTTATACCTTTGACTATGGCATTTTATTTCTTAGAATATATCAGGTATAATCTGAAAACTAAATAAATACTTATCCATTTTGATAAAATTCAGAAAAAATAAGTTCATTATTATTAAAAAATACTTAACACAGTGCCATATAAAGTAGAGATATTTAAATTCAATAAATATTTTTTGCATCCTTTCTTTTTTCCAAGCTCCATGTGGCAAAGATGGACAAATAGCATTTATTTTCAATGAACTTAAGGGTGTGTGTGTATCTCCTCATTTACTCCTAACTCTTTGCTCATGAATTTTTCTCCTTTATTATTTTTTCTTCAGCCTGTAGTTTAAATTTAGTGTTCCTTAAGGCTCAGTGGGTATTCTCTTTATATAGATTCTTTCTGGCATATATAATTTGTTGGTTCGAAACCTCCTCAGGAGCTTCCCAGGTATAATCCGAAAAGAGCCCCTTATGCAGAGGGCAGGGAGAAATGGAAGAAAGAGGCAAACCACTACAGATTGGTAGGTGGCAGGTTTAATAAGCAAGGGAACTTACTTACAAGGTTTGTCTGGGGTGGCCACAAGATGGGTAGTTTTCCACACTCACCACCCGAATCTTAAAAATTTATCTAGAGGATTTAACTGGATTCAGTCACACATAACATCCAGATAGTCTCAATACCACATTTCTATCTCAAGGCTGTATCCTTGGGATAACTTCTGGTGATGGGAAAGGCAAGTGTGGAATGAACATTCCAAAGATAAGGGAGGGGGTGGGGAGTCTCCAACTACCTGGATTCAGCTTTCAGTTCAACTAGTGGTCACATCTGCTGGGTGACCTTCCCCAACTTCACTGAATAGCCTCCTGATATGGTAATAACTTCAATATTATGTTTCTATCTCAGACCTCTTGCTTGAGCTCTGAACCTATATTTCCATTCCAAATCAGCTATCTAAATGTCTCCCAGGAAACACAAGGTTAACACCCCCAAATCAATTTTTTTCATTTCTCTGAAAACTCTTTCCCCCCGTGATATCTCTTTGTTTGGTAAATTGCTCCATATCTTTAAAGTAGCAAAGAGGGACCACATCCTCCTGCAACATCCTATCCAGTTATCTTGAATTTCTGTATAATATTACTCTTCATTAACACCACAATCCAGTCCTGTGTCCAAGAGGACCCATTTTTTTAAAAGTGACGTATCTTCATGGGTTAGACTAGTAACTAGTATAGCATTGTATTAGATCAATAAATGTTTGCTGACGTGAGAGTGGCATGGACATATATACACTACCAAATGTAAAATAGATAGCTAGTGGGAAGCAGCCGCATAGCACAGGAAGATCAGCTCGGTGCTTTGTGACCACCTAGAGAGTCAGGATAGGGAGGGTGGGAGGGAGACGCAAGAGGTAGGGGATATGTGGATATATGTATACATATAGCTGATTCACTTTCTTATACAGCAGAAACTACCACAACATTGTAAAGCAATTATACTCCAATAAAGATGTTAATAAATAAATAAAACTAGAGTTCCCAGTCATAAGTCTTAGGTCTAATGGCTGGTTGATTAGTAATAGTAACAATAATTTTAATTAATTTAAATACGAAATTTTTTTTATTTTCAAAAAAAAATGCTGAAGATTTGTTGAATGAATGAATGAAATAATTTGGAAATATCTTTAGAGATATTTCTATTTAGGTTAGGTTAATTAGTGTTTCAGGATGATTTAAGTTCTGCCAGAAGAATGTTATGACTAAAAGTTGACATACAAAGTGCAGTGGATTCCTACTTAGATAGTTATTGATGAAAATTGATTTTGTTTCCACAGTTATACATACTTTTTAAAACAAAAATATCTTCTTTGCATATCTTTCTTTATGCACATCATAAAGGCTTCTTTACATTTTGGTTATTACAATGTCCATCATTTACTTAAACTGTTGACAAAATAACATAGAAATACAAGCCATTCTGAGTATATTACATTGAGGAAAAATTAAGTCCATTGCTAATAAAGTTAATATGGATGCCTGTGTTTTTCACTGAAACTCAAGTTCAAAAAGATTATCTTAGATCTATAAGGATTATATTATAAAGACAAAAGGAAAAAAAAATAAAGTAATTTTGAAGTACATATGGAAATTCCAATACAGGAAATTCATTCATTTACTCATTTTTTACTTCAATTAATATTTATTGAGAACTAATCATATGCCAAATATTGTTCTTGTCACTAGGATACATTAGTGAACAATAGCGATAAAGTTTCTTGCGTACAAGAGGCTTACATTTTAGTGATAGGCAACAAATAGACCATAAATAATATATTATTGTCTTATAGTAACTAAATTATACTTTACATTACAAATAAGATGAAATAAAAGAGAAAGTGAAACAGAATTGAGAGAATTTTGAAAGAAAGTGGGGAGATTGTAATTTAAGATATGAGATTAAGTTAGACATTATTAAGAAGGTAAAATATGAAAAACATTTTTTTTTTCATTTGTATAGATGAAGAGCATTCTTGATGATACAGATCACTGGTGCCAAAACTCTAAAGTGGGAGAGGAAAAGGAGTGTTGTTAGAAAGACATCAAAAGGGAAGGAAAAATATGTGTTATAGCAGAGTAAGTGATGGGAAGAAAATAAATATGAAGTCATAATGATAACGGAGAGGCAGGTACTTTTAGAATATAAAAAGATGCTGGCATTTCTTTGGGTAAATTTGGGGGATAATTCAGGTTTTATTTGATATGATCTGGCCAAAATTTCAAAAGTTTCTTTGGTTACTTTCAATATATATGTAACAAAAATAAAAATAAGATAAAAATAAAAATAACTGTCTATTTAAAAGACCTAGTGTGGTTTCTGGTTCCTTGACTAGATCTTGTCTGATCATGGTGAATTAGGTAAAGAAATGTTTCTGAGCACTGGAGGGATAGAGTTTTCATCAATAGAGATAGGAAAGTCCATGAGTAGAGTAGGATGAAAATTAACTGGGCATAATAATTATCTATAGGTAGAAGTTGAAATATTTTAATGGGCAGTTTGAAAAAAATGATCAGTAGGAAGAGAGTTCACAACTAGAGAGATTCATTGAGAGCTAATGACATAGAGAATTCTAGTAGAAACTGCTAATCATCTAACAAAATTTTTTCTTCTTCCATTATAATAAAAATTTGCTTGGACAAGGCTATTTAACTACCTATTGTCAAACCTTCTCATCACTAGTGAGTCAAGTTCTGATCAACATTGGACTCTGAGCAGAAATAATGTATGCTAATTAGGGATCTAGGACTTAAGACATAAGACATGCTTCCTTGAAGCAATTTTTCTTTTCCCCAATGACTGGAGCCCAGGTATGGGTTTGAACCATAGAGACAACAAAAGCATTATAGGGGACTCTGAAGTAATTACTTGGATGACATTTTTGTCCCTGAGGAACAAAGTTGAATCCTTGACTCCAAAACTGTAATGTGAGGAGACATTAAATTTTATGTTGTGTAAACCACTGTATCTCAGGGTCTCTTTGACATAGCAACTCTGTTTGACCCTAAAATATATAGACATTAAAGCCACAAAAGTGTGACAAAATTATTTCTATTTTTTTTAAAGTTCTGGGTTAATCGTATTTCAAAGAGTTGTAAAAACATGCAGATGTGAACACAGGGAAACTGTCAGTTATTTTCTGGAAACTGAAAAATAACTTTCATCAGAGTCTTGGAAGTAAACAATCATTATTTTTCCTTTTATCAACACTTCCTTTAAATTTTTGGCCAATTTTGTCCAGAGCTTTCCTCTACTAAAATTAGCAAACACTGCATTAGCAAACATTGCAACTTCATCTGCTTTTGAACACTAAAGTAAATTTAGTTGAATGAGCAGAAAACTTTCAGTGATTATGATCTTAGAACATAGAATAATATAAAATGCATTTGCATTTCAACTTTAATTCTCTCCTTTTCTTTTTATTTCTTTTAAAAAAATTTTCTCATTATCTGCCATTGAAATATAGGCATTGAAGTCCATAAGTACTTTCTCATGTACATTAATTTCTACACTTTTATTCTCTTTTAAAATTTACATCATTATAATAGTATAGGGGAAAAAAAATCATTGACTAGATTTATCTACATGTTGACCTATTCTCTTCCCCAATCATATTAAATTAAAACAAACAAACAAAAAAAGACTTTTAATTATTTTAGGAATTTTGTTGACAAATATAATCACAACATTCATCGATGCCCATATCCACATTTAGTACATCAAAATTATGGTGGTCTTAATAATGGTCTGAACTCTATGTTCTCTGAAAATACATTGTGAATCCTTGATTTGATGTTAAACATCCCCTATATATCAGAAGATATGGATAGCAGTCACTGAATTGCAAACATGAGAAGGCTACCCATCATCTCCAAGACATATATTTCAAAAAGGAAGTACTAACCCAAGGGTTTTCAATCATATCAAGAAGGTAATAGGCTTATATTTTAAATTTTCTCTAAATATAAAAATAATGTGTGCTAAATTCTGCTTTCAGCCACAAAGAGGTAACACAGGATAGGTTTACCCTCTTGAGTCAAGCAGATAAAGAACTAGAAAATATATGAAGCAGCAGTATTCGGATACTAGACAAAAGACAGCAGAGGACAATGATTCCTAAGGAAAGAGAAGTTCCATTCTTCAGCACAGGGAAGGGAAATACAAAAAGAGCTAGCCTCGTAGACAGTTGAGTTGAAGGAACAGTGGTTAGAACTTGGGGAGACCATAGCAGCTAGAACCCACAGGGAAGAGCACCAGAGAGGAGAGAGTTCCAGAGAGAGATAGAGAGTTCCAGATATATGCAGAGAGATGTGATTGAGTCTTACATATCCTGGATGTGTTTTTTAATACTTCAGATCCTTGAGTTCTCTTCCCTGGCAATAAAGACAAATTGGGTGCCCTTTACAGAACAATACATTCTTCCATATCTTCATCAAAAAGAAGGAAAAATATCAGATGAGAATTCTAGGAAAGTAAATTGTTGGGTATATTTATAGCCAAATACGCCTTACACTTCAAATTATATCTATGTATAGCCAATTGAACTATCAATAAACTGACCTTGAAAATAAGTGTAACTTTTTAAGTATAAAATTACTATGTCATAATCAAGATGATGTAGTGTTGAAGTTGCTAGAACTGTTGTGGAGCTTTGAAAAAGAAAAGCCAGTTGTTGCTAAAGAGCTTTGTTAAATCAATATGTGATTCAATAAGTGAAATTCCAAAACCTTATGCTAATTTGCCTTTGAATAAATATATCCAGTGTCAAAACTTGCACATCAATAGAAATTCATTGTATACTGAACTATATACTATGAAATCAAAATAAAGTCATCACAGAATTATTCATTGAATGAATTTATAACTTTGAAAATGAAATTTTTAAAGTTACTATTGAAAACAATTAAATTACAGTCAGTCATGGCTAAGAAGAAGATATAAGCTAAGAAATTTAACTACCTTCCTTTTCTTTGATATATTTGTTTTTATGGAAAATCCTCTTCTAATGGTAACTTTTAACAATTAATTTATATTTATTCACATCAATCTGAGCCCTAGGTAAAGAGAAATTGTCATGTACTGTATACATCTCCTAAGTATGATAAATGTATTTATGCCAAGTTTTTAGATAAGAATTAAAGTATATATTCATTTAACACCAATCCAGTCGTCCTAATTGCAGTTCTATAATTATTGAATCACATTTCCCACAATGCTGGAGTAACTTTCTGGTATGGAATTCAGAAATGACAAAACTCATTCATCTTTCCTAATCAACGTGGACCATATAGTGTTCCATCACTACATTGGCCTTGCACAGCCAGAGTGCACCAAGCTGTATCTACTGAGTCAAAAATCAAGTTGAACTCAGAAGAAAAATAACCATAAACAATGATACTTCCCAATTAAAATGTTTGGTCTCTTCCTTGGACAATTACCATAGGCTCCAAACTCCGCCCCCCACTTTCTCATATGCTTTCTTCAGTGCACTGTGAACAAAGCAGAGGGTTCCTAAAACATAAACTGTGTCATGTTATCTACTTGCTTACACTTCTAATCCTTACCTACAAGGCCCTGTATCTTCTAGATCCTGTAGACCACTCTAACCTGATCTAGTACAATGGCTACTTTTAGATTTATGGTTATTCCAAGCTCCCTGCAATATGAGTCTTTGCACAGCATTATCTTTCTGCCTGAAACTCTTTCCTTCCTGCTGTTTCATCCTTCTATTCCATCAGGTCTATGAAGAAATGTAATTTCTAAAAGGTCCTCCCTGAACTATTTCTCTAGGATTGGTTGGCTTTGAATATCTCTAGTCTATTTGAATATCTATCATGTGAATAACTGGAATTTCTTCCTTTTTTGGTGGCACTTGTCATACGGTTTATTATTTCATTGTTGGCTAATTGTATTTCTCTCTTCCCTTCCACACTGTCAACTCCATAATGACAAAGGCTGTACTTGTTTGTCTTTATCTATCCACCACTCAGCAGAATGTTGATGCAAAGTAGGTAAACAGTAAATGTTTTAGCAAATAAATCATTTATACCAAACATCTGGATGATTATATTTTTTTACATCTTCTACTTACTGTAAAATTGATATTTTATTGGTAGAAAAAAAGTCACCTTGTTTCTCTAATAGCTTTGGTGAATATGAAAGCAATCTACTCATATCCTCATGCCCTATCTCTCATGTGACTAACAGCATTCATTATCAGTTTGGCTTTTAAGACTTATGAGCACATTTGGAGTTTATATAATAACCAAATTTATGTCATTAATATAATTCCTCCTAATAGCCCTTGGTAAGAAGATCTAGAATGTCACTGTGGAGGGACAGACAAATTTGTGCAAAGCCAAGGGATTTCCTGAGAGCAAAGGAATAGAAATTCTTCCTCTCTTTAAGTATTAATGTCATTAGGACACGCATGATGAAAAAAAGTTTATGTATTCCAATTGAGACATTGGAACTGTATAATGGAGATGACCATAAAGGAGGAGGGACTCTGAGCAGGTAATCCAGCTCAGCACCAGGGCCAAAGGGAAATTAGAGAAGGCTGGCTCTGGCACAATATGTGGCTGTTCTGGAACACTCTGATGAGACAATTGCCCTGGCATAGAGGGAACGTTTTGGCAATATGGTTGTTCAGAAAGTGTAAACTAAACAGCCACCATCTGTTTGGAGGAGACTGTCTGTATATAACCTAGGAGGTATGGTATTGTATTCTATTGAAAGACCACTGAGGTCTGTGAGAAAATCAAAAGAATATTGAGCAAGGCTCTCTTTAACTGTAGAGGATTAGTTTTCTAGAAGGCACATAACAAAAGCAACTGCAGCCAAAAGTCTGGCCTACTAAAGGTTTACCCAGAGCACACCAACTGAGCCCAGAAGTTCTGAGAAGTTTGGTGATGAAAAATCTACATGTGGATGGTTCATGTAGTTTGAATGTTAATAAAAAACATGGGTTTATTTTAATAGCTCTAGGAGACACTGTTAGTGTCTCATCTATATCCCACTGATCCTTACCATTTCCACAAACACAGGCCCTAATTCCAACTACCAGTCTTTGTGTCTTCTTGACTGAGTACTCTGACCACCAGAGCCAGCTCTGCTCAAGTGCTTAGCTGGTCAGAAGCGTTGCAAAATTAAAGAAACCCTCTGAAAATAACACTCAACCAATGGGAATTGGTAGCTAATTACTCCAACTCCTGCCCCATTTAAGAGGAATAACTGAGGAATGCATTTTATACTGGTACCCAGATTTCCTAGGTGGAATTAAGTTCCAGTGGCTCAGAGCTTGATAACATACCCTTTCTTGGCTTCCTTCCTTTCCCTGATTATACTATTTCCTAGGGCTACTGTAACAAACAAAGGAACTGAGTGACTTAAAACAACAGAAATTTATTCTCTCACAGTTATAGATGCTAAAAATCTGAAGTCAAGGTGTAGGCAGAGCTGTGCTCTCTCTGAAGGCTCTAGAGAAGAATGCTTCTTTGATTCTTCCTTGCTTCTGATGGTTTTCAGAAATCCTTGGTGTCCTTTGTCTTACAGCTCCGTCGTTCAAATCTGTTTCCATCATCACATGGCCTTCTCCCCTGTGTTCCCTTTGTATCAATATCTCTATATCCAATTCTCCCTTCCTTTCTCTTATAAAGATACCAGTTATTGAATTGAGGGCTCACTTTAATCCAGTATGACCTCATCTTGCTTAAATATGTAAAGGTCCAATTTCCAAAGATGGAAATTCCTGGTGGACATGAATTTTGGAATAACATAATTGTGTTAATGGTGGTAAGGCTTATATGACACTCATGACCTGCAGGGGTCTGTGTATGGCTAACTATGTCCTTAAGACCTTGTCCTTAAAACTATGGTCTTAAGGACAAGGTAGCTGAGCAGCCATTGGGTGTATTTCTCGACTCTTATAACAAAGAAATTTAAAGAGTGGGGAAACAGAAGACTGATGACAATTCTCACAATACAAATAACAATTCTTAATCCAGTTTCCAGACCTGAGCCATTCCTCAGAACCAAGACCCTTTGATTGAAGGAGAGGCATGGGCTCCTTGAGAAATAAAGATTTAATGCTATAGTGTGTGTGCATAGTAATAATTACTCTAATATATCTCAAAGAAAGCTATGGCCATTCACCAGAGTAATTGTACACTGAAGAAAGAGGAATACATAAATATCTCAAGGATTGCTGAATATACTTTGGGCTGCCATTGACACTAGGAGTCCCTAGTTAGAGTGGAAGTTTCAAATTCCAGATGATAAGTGAAGTACTACTCCAAGTCCATCTCACAGTGTGTAAAATGAGTCATAGTACCATATTCTACATCACTAGTAAAACAGCTAATCTTATGGAACTTAGGAATACACACTTAAAGGCATAGTTAGTGACTCAGATATGATATCCTTGTCATCTGGGCAATGTTCTTCGAAATGAAAACTGTACTAGGGATCAAAAACCAGTACATGCTGATTTATCTTATTATGTAGAATAAATGGATTTGGGTATCCAAGGGTTGGAAGTAGAAGGAACATTTTACAATCATTCTCAGTGAGGCACATTTGGAAATTCTGCTTCTTCTTTCAGTAAATGTATACTCTGCTTGACTTTATGTCCTGATCCCTGAAAGGCACTTTTCTCCAAGGGAACACAGTAAGCTAAAGCTGTAGCTAATGCCTGGTCACTTTGAGATCCTTATGCCAGAAAACCAGAGTACAAAGTGTCACTATACTAGCAGAAGGAATTGATTATTCTGCTATATAAAATATAGTGAAAACAATGTCTAGAACTCATTTGGGATTTGTGTTCTCATGTCTCATGACCACTGCAAATTAATAATTATATCAGTTATGGCCTGACTTGGGCAGAGGTTCCAATCCTAGGATGGAAGTAACTGAGACCAGCAACATTGCTTGTTGTGGATAAGAGGAGTCTAGGAAGGGTGTGATGGACATTGCTGCCTTTGGACCAAGTTAAGCAGTGGGTATTGTGGACATCCCAGTAAACCTCTTATAAGTGTTCTGTTTTGTTTTGTTTTAAGAAATTTGACCAGTCAAGACTTTGAAGAATTGTAGGAAGACAGAGTAAACTTACCTTGGTATACAAATAGATATGGGTGATGCATTTCTCATTTTTTTTATTTGTGCATTTCCTAAGGTATAAAATTACTGCTAATGTGATGTAATGAGGGAAAACTCACTATAATTTTGCCATTATCTACTAGAGTTTGGCAACATATGGAGATACAGAAACTTGTGCTAAATCTTTGAATATTTCTGAAAGCAGAAGGCATGTTAGAAAAGCTTGCAAACACACAATGAGTAGGGACTCCAGAATGGTGTATTCTAGGAAAAAAAAAGGATCAGAGAAATATGCTCCCAAGTTCCCACAGTTGTCAGAGTCTTCAAAAAAATGGAGTTCTCTAAGAATACAAGCAGCAATGGAGGCTTGATGAGGTTAAAATTGACCTGCATCTATTCAGAATACCATTTCAGGGGTAGTGATGAATGACAAAGACAGCCAGAACAAATCAAACCTATACCCAGGCCATTCAGCCACTGATATGGCCTAGTTTTTTAGAAGACCTTTGTCATGCCCTTTTCTCCTTGCCAGCCCACAACAGAGGAGTCGGACCTAGAAGAGGGAGAGAGAAGAACAGAAATACCCCAAAAGACATAGCTCCAAAGCACTCATATCCATTGTAAAGAGATGAAAGAGTGAAAGAACAGATCCTGCCTCCTCTCTACTCCAAATTACTGAGACTGAAACAATCATTCAGATGTTGGTTGTAGAAAGCTGATATATGATGAATTGAATTTTAATTGGAGGTTTAAACACAGGGCTATCTGGAGATGAATAATAGAAAGCGCATAGAAGGTGTCATATAATCTAATAATTAAGGAATTTACTAATCATTATAAAAGAGAGATTATATATTATCCAGTTGAGGCTAAATGAAAAAATGAAGAAACAAAAAAATAAATCATGTTCAAACTTATTCATATTTATACCCTCTGAATTTGCATTGTTCAATCAGCCAGTCGCATATCTGAAAACAAAAAGAAAGTAAAACAGATCACAGAAGACACTATATCCATATTTTTATAAGTAAAAATAACAAGACATATTTACCCAACCAGTATAACCTGCATCACTGGTTAAAGGTTGTCATTGTTAGGATTCTCTCAAGACAATACAGTTGGCCGTCCCTAGTCCAGGTTACACATTTGTGGATTCAGCCAAGCATGGGTGGGAATATATTCTAAAAAGAAAAAATTTCCAGAAAGTTTCAAAATGCAAAACTTGAATTTGTCATTATTTGCATAGCATTTACACTAAATTTACAACTATTTGCATAGTATATACATTGTATTAGGTATTATAAGAAACCTAGAGATGGTTTAAAATATATGAGAGAATGTGTGTAGGCTATATGCAAATACTACACCATTTTATATAAAGACTTGAGCATTCTCAGATTTGGGTATCCCCAGGAGTCCTGGAACCAATCACCCACAGATATTGAGGGAAAACTGTAGTTTAAATGCAAGTAAGTTATTGAGGGTTAATCCTGTAACACTTGTAGAGGAGTTGAGCCATGAGACATAAAAGAGAAAGAAACCTATTCTTCTACCTTATCCTCCACCCTTTACTTAACACCCAGAGGATTATGGTCAGTTATTTACAACTCTAAGAGCACATTTTCCCTAGCCTTTTTTTTTTTTTTTCAAATACAGAGAAGAGAGGTGCTAGAGTTATAGTAGGGGTATCAGAGTCAGGCTACCTCCTAACAAGCTGTTCTGGTTTTGTATTATTCGTAACAGTACATCCCCCCAAATTATTGGTTTACAACAAGAAGAGTCATTTCTTTTGCTCATGCATCTGCAATTTGATCAGGGCTATGTGGGGAATTCTGTCTCTGTTGTATGTCTCATCAATTAGAGTGCCTGGGCTGGGGCTGGAAGATCCACTTCCAAAGAGGCTCAATCAACACGGCTTTCCATGTACCTACCTGGTTTCCTCACATCATGGCAGCTTAGGCTGGCACAACATCACTTCCTTCATATTCCACTGGTCAAAATATTAACATAGTTCTGGGATATTCCAGAAAAAGGGACATAGAACTTCCTTTTTTTATGGAAGGAGTGAGAGAGACTCTTGATACTGCAATAAGCCCTGGGGTAAATGCCCAGTTATTTGTGCTCTTTTTAAAATGAAGGGTGGGAGCCTAATCTCCCTTAGTCCTCAGTGGTGTGACATATCAGAAGCCCTAACCAACACTTGGTTTTCAGCCATTTAAATGTATTTGCCCTAGTTTAAAGAAGACAGATCCATTTCATGAGCAGTGTTGAGAATACTTTCAATTTTATTTGTATGTTTTACCATTTATGAATCATTTTTGCCTACATTAGATTCATTGTTTTAAGAAATCAATAATCCTCAGAATCCTATTATCTATAGGAAAAATAAAAGAAATAGAAAAGGAAATATCTTTAAGCTAAGTTCTCAATATACCACTTTAACAAATCAAAATAGTGCTTCCCGATGCAGCTATCAGCTAAATCAGGCCTATCACTTTGAATTTCTCCATGCTTTGTTCTTTTTCCCTTGCTTGCCCTGTCTTATTGTGTTTTCAAATCATGACTGATCAGTTCCCCCTTCTTGACAGTTTCCTTTGTCACTAGTAAAGCTTGAATCTGACATTGAACATAGGTATGACCAGGGGGACATTCAGTTGGCAAGAAAATCACCCTAAATAGGAATGTTCTTGTCTGTGTGCTTAAATATCTGTTTCATGAGATGGTTTTCCCTCAACAAACCTGTCTTCTTCCAAGGGAGAGAAATGGCCTTGTGGAGGCAAGTCTCTGTGCCTGAATAAAAAGAGAATTAGCTGTAGGGGAAAACATTCGTATACTGAAATGAATTCTTCAACATGGCTTTATTTTGAGCTATATTACCAATATTCTTCACAAATATAAAATTGAACAGCCAAATTTCATATCATTTTGATGAAATAAATAAACTCTGAGGGGACTACCACTGGTGCTGAGGGTCTCCAAGATTGGAAAGCTTGTGCTTATTTTGAAGAGTTATCAGATAAGAACAAAACACAATATAAGCTCCAAACAGGCAAGCTGATATCATGCTGGCCTCAGGCAAACCAAATGTTCACTGTTGATTTACTGTTGAATTGTGAAAGCAAAAGCTATAAAAGCAAAAACAATCTTTGTTTTTCTTTTTTTTTTCTCCATCGTGGTTTCTTGATACACTAAAGTAAATATGATTTGCTACGGATGATGTGAAGAAGAGTTGGTTATACTTATGGTTCTGGAAACTTTCAAACATTTTAACATTGTGAACACAAGTGTTAAAAAAATCAAACAATTTCTGTGACAAAGGTTAGAAATATTGTTACAAAGACAGGGGAATTGAGTTTCAGTGACCTCTTTACACTTTAGTGTCATTGTAAAAGCTGCAAAGTTGAGGTAAAACAATAACACCACAAAATGTTAGTACTGGTGTCCTGGCATTTCTTTAGAAGGGCACAGCTTTATGAAACATTAGCTATAATGACCAGAGAAGTCAATAATATTCAGACGCTACTTCCTATGTAAACAAGAGTCTTTGTTGTTGAAAAAATCTTGCTGAGCATGAAGCATCTTTTCTCATTTGAGTGAAATATACCAATCAATTAACATAAATTATGACAAATGAAAATTTTAAAGTAGCATTTTTTCCCCTCAACATGAAGAATAAACGTGTTTACTTTCCCAACTTTATTTAAATAATGAAGAGAAAAATCGTAATACTTTTATAGGAATTTTACTAACCTGATAATTGCAATAGGGAAGAACAAATTTGACTCCGTTTTACATCTGTTTCTTTTACTTTAACCTTTGTATTCTATTGCTTTTGCTTCAAGTTAATAATGTTGCCTATAGCCTGAGATATACAGGATAACCCATTCTCATGGCTCTGACATTTAAATGTATTATAACACTTTTCCATTCATATAGAAATAAATAGTTGCAGAACAGAAAATAACATGTGTCTTGTTGGAAGTATACAGGAATATCGTGACCTGGCCTACTAGGACAGCTGCAAGAACAAAGGATTCCCGCACCAAGAAGTTTCCAATAACCAGTCAATGCCCCTTCCCTTTCAATATAAAAGAAGGTTGAATTTTGACTGGGGTCAGAATTCTCTAGGACATTAGTCCGCCATCTTCTCGGACTCCTGGCATTCCGAATAAAGTCGTTATTCCTTGTCCCAACAGCTCCTCTCCCAATTTATTGGCCTGTCATGCAAGCAAGCAGAATGAGCTTGGACTCAGTAACAATATGATTTATCCTATCAACAACATCATGAGTCAGATGAGGGACTGGAAACACAGAAATATTTACCTAAATGAGCAGAAGAAAAAAGGCCAAATATAGATTCAGATTCAGATTCAAAATCTGATGAATCCTTTACATATTGTAGCTCCTACTGTTTCTAAAACTATCAGAATAATTTACTTGATGTTCTCATCATGAGGAGAAAGTTTTAGAATATATTCTTCTGATTAGGTAAAAAGAAGAAATTGTAAATAATTTTTACATTATGTTAAACATGTAATACCTACATCTTCAAGTAAATAATATTAAAAAAAAACAGATTCTTTATTGTATCAGATTTAATAGCAATAGCCATGGAATTTTCTGGAATTTTCATATGTCCAGTGTCACATACTGTAATAGTTTCCAGGACTGTTATAATAGCTACCACAAATTTGGTGTCCAAAAACAACAGAAATGTACTGTTTCACAGTTCTAGAGGATAGAAATCTGAAATCAAGAGATTGGCAGTGTTGCTTTTTTCTAAGGGCTCTGATAGAGAATCTGTCCCCTGACTTCCTTCTAGCATCTGGTGACAGTTGGCAATCCTTGCCATTCCTTGGCTTACAGATGCATCACTCTAGTGTCTGCCTCAATATTCACATGGTGTTTTCCCCGTGTGTCTCTTCTCCAACATTTATGAGGATACTGGTTGTATTGGATTAAAGGTTCACTCAATCCCTGTATAACCTCATTTTAATTACATCTACAAAGATCTTATCTCCAAATAAAGTCACATACACAAGTGTCAGGGATTAGGACTTCCACATATCTTTAGGGTGGAGAGAACGCAATTCAACCCATAATGTGTAGAACTCATGCAACAGAGATCAGCTAAAAACAATCAAGCAGAAAACTATAAAGCCTGAAAGAGCTCGGTAGTTGTGAGAATATAGATATCTATGTGCATATGTATATGTGTGTGTTTGTGTATGTGCTCATGCATTCAAATTTTCAGGTGGTGTCACAGTTTATGCACTGTTTTTAGATTAGTTGATCCTCCATATCTAAGCCTTCTCAATCCACAGTTTTAACCGACTGTGAATTGAAAATATTTTTTAAAAATTGCAGAAAGTTCCAAAAAACAAAACTTGAGTTTGCCACAGGCTGGCAAATATTTACATTGTACTTATAACAATTTACATAGCATTTACATTATAAAGGTATTGTATGTAATGTATAGATGATTTAAAATATACAGAAGGAGGTACATAGGTTTCATTTAAATACTACACCATTTTATATGACAGACTTGAGCATCTTCAGATTTTGGTATCTGAGGGGGATCCTGGAACCAATCCCCTGCAGATACTGAAGGATGACCATGGCTCCTATTTTTGGTAGGGGTATTGTAGAGGAGCAGAGTTTGCTACCCCAAATATGTCTCTTTGTCATATTAATAATATTAAACTGGTTATTTTCTAAAAAA
This sequence comes from Balaenoptera ricei, assembly GCF_028023285.1. Taxonomy (NCBI): domain Eukaryota; kingdom Metazoa; phylum Chordata; class Mammalia; order Artiodactyla; family Balaenopteridae; genus Balaenoptera; species Balaenoptera ricei. The sequence continues at coordinate 47,451,571 of NC_082656.1, read as the reverse complement.
CAACAGACATAGGAAAAACTGAAAACCAAGTAGGAATTATTCTTTTGTAAAAGACATTTGCATTTATAAGGGAAACCTCCATTTGTAAGTGTGTCTCTCTGGATGTACTGGGAAGAGGAGAGTGATCAAATCTCTAGAAACTCTTATCAGTGGAGAAGGCAATGACTTAAATCTGTATAACAACCTTGCCCTGGTTTACTGTGTTTTCCTGGTAATTCCCATATCTGATTCTCCCAACATCCCCTTTTGTCTTCAGCTGAAATGCTATTTAAGGTAAATTACTCAATTTTCCTGGGTCTCTCCCAGGTATACATATTATAAAATTTGTGTTTGTTTTTCTCCTGTTAATCTGTCGCATGCCAATTTAATTCTCAGACCAGCCAGAAGAACCTAGAAGGGTAAAAGAAAATTTCTTTCTCCCTGAGAATATAAAGCTGTAGAAAGCTAGGAATTTGAACAGACTGTTTCAATGATCTGGTATTCATTTCCTTCCTCTTCTCTGTCTACAAATAATTTACCAACTTTAAGATTTCCTAGTTGGAGATTTATCTTCAAGAAATCTTTCTAGACCTTGCCTTTGGGACTTTACTCTCCAAGAAGTTTCTCAGAATGCTCCAATATTTTAATTAAAAAAAAAATTTTTGTTTTGGGAACTTGTAAATTTGTTATCTTTTTCATACAAGTAAGAGTTTATCAATACTTTCTTGAGGACTTTTTATTATGAATAGTCATTATACTCATGGTCCTATATTTTAATTTTCTAGTATTTAGATATTTTTTGTAAATATTTTCCCAATAGCTAAAATTAAACCTTTGTAATTATGAGGGTATAGTTAATATAGAGCATAGAATATACAATATAAATCTGAAAGCAGCTTCATAGAACACTAAAGACCCTTATTTTACACTTTTTTTGGCATAGAGTTAAGAAGCTATTCATTTGGAAAGCTGGAATAAGATTCTTTAAGTCAACAGTAATTTAATTTTTTAAAAAGTGAAACACCTCCCTCATATTTTAAAAAGATCCTTTTTCTAATATGCACAAATCAGCAGTGCATTTGGAGCATAACATATTGGTTAAACTGTTTCGAATTCAAGTCTTCCTGTTTTGTGTAGGCGTTTTTGTGCATCCCTTGTTCACTTTCTATGGGTCTGATATACACTTGCCTATAGCGTTTAAAAGCAATTTTGAAACCTGATAGAGTTATTTTATTTTACTTATATAGTTTTTTTCTGTAATGATATTCTCATAGTCCACTAATGCTCATACGTCTTAAAAATGTGTTTGCTTTCCGTTTAGAAACTAAATTAGAGTAGTAAAAAGTACCCATGGTATCTGTCTCTCTTATTTTAGGTGCGCTGCCTCTGGCTTTCATGTGACACAGATTCCAACGCAAGCATAGAGGTAGACAACAATTATTAATTTTTATTCTCCCCTTCTTGCTCAGAAGGTAGTAAGCTAAATGCTATATTAAATTTGGAGAAAATAATATTACCTCTGTGACCCATATTCTTCCTCTAATCTCCTGAAGTAGGCTTAGTGCCCAATGAACTAGTGAACACAACCATGTGAAAGCAGCCATGGAGCACACATCATGAACATGTTATCAAATCAGATCCTACTGCTTGTGGCTTACAAAATCAATACTCACAACTGTTGGTAGAAAGGAACAGTGCCTTTAATCAGAATGCTGGCAATCTGGGGAAATAGTGGACTCAGCATCCCCAAAAACCACCTCCGAAGATTCTGCCTGGACATGAAAGCTTTTAAAGGGAAACAGGGAAGTAATCTCAATTAATCACTGAGATAGGGGGTCAGAGTCACTCCCATCCCCCACTGTGTGCAGGCTTTTGTGCAGGCTTGTGGACTCCTCATGATCTTTCTTTAAATGCTATCTTGTTCACACAGCTTGATTGCAAGATTACTTGAGGGGAAGCTAAGAAAGAGATCTGCTCATCAATTAATTACTTATTCTTCATCTATACTTCTTCAATCTATGGAAAAAAAACAACATGCTAGGCAAAGTATTGTGTGATCAAAAGATTTGAAAGTGTCCTAAGGCTGGAGATGAGTAGAACATGTGGGTACCTGGTTTAAGGTCAGTGACAAGACCAAAGGGTTCCGCCTACAAAGGGTTCTTTCCTACAAAGAGCTTTTTCCTACCAAAAGCTGCTTACAAACATTGCAATGAAGGGTGGAAACAGGAGTCATCCAGTTCTTTTCCAAACCCAGATTCTGGCTTGTGAAGTCAAGTGTTTGGAAGATGTAATTAACTTTCGGGTGCATGCAATTCATAAAGAGTGTCATATGGAGGGAAGTTTACAACCAAATTCTAAAGTATAGTCCATAGTTAAGTCCATAGTTACTGGGTGATATGAAGGGGAAAAATGTATTTCAGGAACAAATAATTTTGGGAAATTGTGAGTTAAACAGAATAAAATAGGTTTACCTAGTTCAGAATATCTTAGATCCCTGAACATGATAATGTACATTGTAAACCACTAAAATTTGGGATATAATGTGTAGTTAATTGGTTCTGCCCCTAATTCCTATGTGAGGGTGTGGGGCTTTTCCCCACACCTACCTGGAGATAGCATCAGATTCAACAATCTGGAAAGGGCTCAATCCCAAAAGACTGCCCTCCACTTCAGATGCCAATCACAAGCCTAGGTTACCTGTACTTCTAACACACTACCTACAGATTGGAGGTTCCAACAACCCCCTCCAACTCAGGATACCAATCACAAGCCCAGGTTGTTAGCTGTACTTCTGACGATTGGCTGTAAATCAGAGGTGCCCATTGAAAAAGGAGGTAACTCAGCAACAGCCAGATAGAAGAGATGAATAGGCAAGGTGTGTGGAAAACTTTCATGCTCCCTGAGAATGTCACTCTCCCCAAATCCCTACTTGTTCATGAACCTGGAAGCTCTGGGAGCCCTCTCTTTTTGAGATTTTATAGAGGTTTCATTACTACATAAGCATGATTGATTAAATTATTGGCCGAACAATGGGCTTGTGTGCCTGAGGCACACAAAGTCAAATTCTGAGAGTGAGTGTTAGGAACAAAGTAAGAGTTTATTGCAGGGCGCCAAGCAAGCTAGTGGAAGACAAGCCTCAGACCCACTCCAACTTGGTCTGTGAGTTGGGGGTATTTTTAAAGAAGAAGAACAAAGAAGCTGAAATTAATCATTGTCTTGTGACTGTTTTGTTTGTTTGTTTGTTTTTTAGGTAAGAAGTAGCTTTAGAGAGATACACATTCCATAGGTTGAATGTCCATCTCAGAAAGTGAGAGCTGCTTGTGACATTTCTTTTTTTTTTTTTTTTTTTTTTGTGACATTTCTTAATCATAGTTTCTGGAGTCAGGATGTCTACTTTACAAGTCTCTGGTCTGGTGGTCCATGACCTTGGGGTCTGTTAGCTCATCTTGCCCTGGAGAAACAACCCAAGTCTGTACATTAATGATATTATCAACAACATCAATTTTAGCACATTAATGATGCTACTGACTACAGCAATTTTAGTCATCTGACTCTGGTTGATTACTGTGTTCAGTTAACACAGAGGACAAGAAATGGAATAAATTTTGGATAGAGTAGTTGATTATAAACTCAGGAAGGGAACTTGGTTTTATGGGGGCTCGGTTTCACTAGTAGGCTATCTTCTCTGTTAGCCCCAATTTTGCCAGATGGGGTGAAGGCACATCCTGCCCTATCAGGACCTTAGAAATTATGACATAAAAGTTAAAAACACAGTTTCTTGATTAAGAATCATTCCCCCACTTCCAGCCCTGGTAGTTGTAGCCCTGATCCTATGGCCACGTTATCAAGTAGGGGGAATAAACGCTGAGGTGATGTGTGGAAGAAAGAGCACCACCATCCTTCCCTACCACTCTTCCCCACATCTACCAGAAAAACAGAAATCTATCCAGTGGGGACATCACTTCACCCCACTCATGTTCATGTTGAATGTGAGCACATATTTGTGAAGGCACATAAGCCAGCCCTTCATGTTCTAATCTCCCCTTTTTAGACAACCAATGTTTTCATTGTCCATTCTAATTTTCTCTTAAAACTATTACTCTGAGAAGGATATCTCTCTTTCCATTGTTGGACATTAAGGGCTGTAAAGAGTGTTCCTTGATCTGAAGAAATGACTGTGAGCCATTCAAATTGGTGCAATATCTTCTCTTCCAGTTCTTCCATAACACTGTATTTGTATCTACCACTGGGTAAGCAAAGCCCAGTCCAGAGTCGGTGTCTATTCTTGTCAAAACCCACTGATGAACTTATGTACAAAACAGAAATAGACTCAGAGACATAGAAAGCAAATTTACAGTTACCAAAAGGGAAGGGGGTGGGATAAATTAGGAGATTGGGATTAACAGATATACACTACTATATATAAAATAGATAAACAACAAGGTTCTAGTATGTAGCACAGGGAAATATATTCAATACCTTGTAATAACCTGTAAGGAAAAGAATCTGTAAAATAACATACGTGTGTGTGTGTGTGTGTGTGTGGGTGTGTATAACTGAATCACTTTACTGTACACCTGAAACTAACATAACATTGTAAATCAACTATACTTCAATTTTTAAAAAATAAAAAAAAAAAACCATTGGCCACCCTCAAGCATTAGTCTCACTTGCCAGCTGTGATCAAGGCTTTCCCATCAGGGAATCTGCCACATAGTCATTTACAGTCTTTGTTTCTCTTGTTAGACAGAACAGTCATTGGCATTTTGTGCATCAGAGAGTACAAGAGGGCTATGTTTAGATTCAGCCCACCTCTGCATCACTGCAGTACCACCATATCCACTCATTTCATGGACACCTTAAATGAGCACACAGAAATATCTGCTTGTAGATTCTAATCACCTTCTGAACCTGAAGGGGTTTCTTCTGATGAATATCAACCTGTTCTACTTTAATGCAACCCTCAGATTCCCATAGTCATTTCCATAGGGCTGTGCCCCATATGGACATCTCTTTAGTAGGCTACGTTTCCATTGCCCTCCTGCCTGAACATTTGACCAGGGCAATGGCCACCACCCATAAGTCAATAAAAACTGAAACATAGGAGATTTTTACCACTGTTCATTTCTTCCATAACTGCTAAGAAAGTAACATGTGATTCAGCCCACTGAGCTGATTTGTTTTTACCTTCTTCAGTCAGAGTGGTGGTCTCCCAAATAGGATATTGTTCATTCATCTTGGAACTGCCATACAAAAACCAAGCAGCTTTTTTTGGTCAGTAAAGAGCTGTTTATAGGGCACTGCTCATGTGACAATAGAAGTTGTTCCTCACACAGTTCCAGAGTCAGTCTTAGGGGAGAAAATCTCCCTGCTTGTAAGTACCTCTTCATGGCATTCTCCAGGCAGCATGATCCTGTATAAACCTTTTGCATTTTATTATGAAATTCTTCTGGGCACTGCCATCCTCATTAGAGTGTTTCTCTGGCATCATCTTAGACAATATAACTGTTTCATATTTTAAGATCATTTTATGTCCTTCAGTCATAAGGGTAGCTTCAATTAAGAATGTCCAACAGCAAGGTAGGAAATGCCCCTCAAGTGGAAATTTTCTAGTCCAAAGTCCCAGTAGTCATTGCTGGGAAGTGATCACAGGTTTTTGCCATAGCTGCAGTCTGTGCTCCACATAGGTCTATCACAGAAAGAATTTGTTCCTTCTCCCACTCCAGCTTCTATTTTATACTGTGTGGGTTCAGGGAATCTTGCTGGTTTCAGTTTAGCATGTCCAATTAACATTGCCTGAAGGACAGATTTAATAGTCAGCCCTCCTTATCTTTGGTTTTCACATCTGCATATTCAACCAACTTCAGATCAAAAATATTAAAGAAAAAAAGTTCCAGGAAGTTCCAAAAAACAAAACTTGAATTTGTCACACTGGCAACTATTACACAGCATTTACATTGTACTAGGTATCATAAATAATCTAGAGATGATTTAAAGTGTATGGGAGGATAGAGACCAGCCTCACCCACCAGCAGGCAGACACCAGAAGCAAGAAAACTATAATCCCACAGCCTGCGGAACTGAGTCCATAGGCACAGGTTGGGACCTACCCTGGGGCCAGCTAGCTGGCCCCTGGACCTTGGGTGATAAAAGGGGAGTGCACTGCTGGGACACAGAGGACATCCCCTACAGAGGGCTACTTATCCAAGGTAGAGAAACATAAGTAACCTTCCACATACATAAAAATACAAATAGATATTTAGACAAAATGAGATAGCAGAGGAATATGTTCCAGATAAAGGAACATAATAAAACCCCATAAGAACAACTAAGTGAAGTGGAGATAGGCCAGACAGATCCTGCTCCTGATTTCAAGGAGTTTATATGCTAGACAGATAGAGAAGACACTAAGTGGCATGTTTACATAATTATATATTTGATTATAATTTTAGTAAGGGCCAAGTGTAGAAATACAGGAAGCTAAAAGGATATGGCACAAGGGTCCCAGGCTTGACTCCAAAGACCAACCAAGAAGGGCTTTCTTAATCAATGGTAGAGGATCAAATTGCCCCTCCCTCCAATTATCTTCTAAATAGTTAGAGATTAGCCATGATTCCATGAAGGGTTTGAAGGGTTTGAAACCCAATGACTGTAATTGAATTCCTGTCATTTTGGCAGAATGAGGCATAAAAATAGATATCATTTTGGCTTATTAGAAAATAAAGTTACATTTCTTACATACAAGAGGTTTTGGACTCTGATTTATACCTACTATACTTGCATACACTAAGGTGTTGAAAATGATTATGTCAGATACATTTATTTCCTTTGTAGAAATATGTGTGCTTTTACAGGAAATTAGTCATCTGAAAACAACTGAAGAAACTGCTTGAAAACTCTTTGGCTTTTGTTTCTGCAAAACATAGGTCACACTCTTTTGTACAGTCATTAAAAATACTTTTCATAATTTTTCCACAAATCTGTCTTTCCCTACTTTCCTAGGACTATCCATCATTCTGCTTGACACCCTTGTTGTTTTCAACTTTCCAAGTTTCTTTTCCATATGAAACCTATTTTCATAGTTTCATTTCTCCATTCATGTGTTTTAGTCAACTTGAATTGCTTTGTTTGCTTTCTCTTACTTGTATGCTCATTATATATTCCAAGGCTAAATATGATCTTTGTGAGGCTTTTCCCATCCAACCCATCTCAGATAAATGCTATCAATTTCCTACTTTACTGTTATAATGTAGCACATTTTTCTATCACTAATTTAGTATTCTGAAGTATTTGGAGACAACAAGCATACACTTTAGTTGTCTCCATTAACAACATTGATTATATGATTGTTCAAATTTCTACTTGACTTTTCTTTTATCTAGATATAACTATTAGGAAACTAATTTAACTTGAAACAGTATAATGCTTCATACAACTAAAGTGTGGTCTCAAAGATATAATTATTTCAATTACCTTTGCAATTTTAGAAAACTATCTACTTGGAGAAGTTATAAGCAGCAATTTATAGTGGTTAAGAGACCAGGATCTAAACCAGACTATCTCACCTTGACTTTTGGTTCTGCCACTCACTACCTATATGACCATGAGCAAATGATTTCAACATTTTGTGCCTTCAGTTCCTGATCTGTTAAATGGGGACATTCATAGTACCTGACATAGAGTCTTGTAATGAGATATAAATGGATGTAATGAGGTTAGAACAATGTCTGGCACATGGTGATCTCTTAGCACATTTTACCTATTAATACTGTAAGTCGTGATTATAGTGGTAGGAAGAGAAGACAAAGGGTCAGTATTGGTGATAGTATATGCCAGACAATATGCTTGTTATTTCTTCCATCAAGGAGTTGTAGTCTATTGAAGGGACAAAAACACAAGCAGATCAATGCACACCACTGTGTTTGGCGCCACAATAGAGGAAGGCACATAGGAGATTGGGAACATTCTCAGAGAAGCACTAGAGAAGAGGAACTATTTTGGGTGAGTTATGGAGTTCTACTAGAAGTTAGCAACAAAGAAATGGAGAAGCAGTGTCCCAGGTACATACAGGCACACATGAATACAGGGGGCCTGGGACACCAGGGCACATTGAACCTCTGTCTGTAATATATCAGTGGTAGTCTATACTGTGGTCAACAGAGGAAAATACATTTTAGATTGTGAAAGGTTTTATGTTCCATGGGAAGATGTTTGGATTTTACATAGAATACACTGGAAAAAAATTAACCGTTAGAATTTTATTATTGGGTAATTAGTCCAAAGCTATTACTTGTCATGAGTATGGACAATGGGTTAGGAGGCAATGAGGTAGGAGTAGGTAAGACAACTAGAAAGTTACTGCACTAATTCAGAAATAACCAGCAAAGCCCTGGATAGAACTATGAACAGTATATAGAGTACAGAGGTACCCTTTGAATAATATCAAGAGGGCTGAGAAGAGTAGAGAATCTAGAGGTGGAAATGGGAGATTATGAGGTCTGGGAATGTTTGCATAAGTAACATGTTAAGGGGAAGTTTAACTTGACAAAATATAAGAGAGAATATATAACTGGCTACATGGTTCTAAAAGTTAAATATTTTCTGGCTTAAAGTAGTTTTGGTTAGTCAATCAGTGCCCTGAATTTGGAGACCGCACTAAATGAATAAACTTAGAGCTAAATAATTATTTGTTACTGAAACTATGAGGATACTAAGGATACAACTTATAATATATTATAACTTACATAACATATTTTGGGAAACAAAATAGAAAGCAAACAAATGAGTAAACTCATTATGCCCCTGGAATCATTATTTTACATATACATTACAACACAAAAAACAATCCTATGGAATGCATATTAATATCCCACTTAAATATGAAGAATATGACATTAAAGCCATTTAAATCATTTGTTTACAGTCTTATAACTAAGAAGTATCACAGCTAGGATTCAAATTCTAATCAAACTCTACATATTTTATTCCTAAACAAACACATTTCACTCCTGATAAAGTAAAAAACATGCAGCAAATACAGTTTGTACAGGAAGCTCACATTTCTTCTCCTATATGAGAAGAAGAGAGGCTACTTTAGTATTAACACATTAATATTGTACTCCTAATAATGTGCTGACACTTGATAGAAGTCAGACTTTAAACTATGGAAAGTATTGTCTTTGCATGTAAGAAACATATAAACTTTTGGACTTTGACCTCAAAGAACATTTAGAAAATGCAACTAAAATTAGAAGGCAGAAAGTAGAGCTAAAATGACAACACAATACTTAATCAAGAGTACAACTTTGTGGCTGATGTCCAAGATGGCAGAGTAGGAAGACACTGAGCTCACCTCCTCCCATGAGCACACAAAAATTAAAACTATTTACAAAGGAACTATCTATGAGAACTACCTGGAGACTAGCAGAAAAGATTTTCCACAACAAAATACATAAAAAAGGAACCACAACACAAAAGATAAGAGGGGCAGAGATGCAGTATAGTTAGGACCCACTCATCAGAGTTAGCAACTTGCAATTGGGAGGAATATCACAACTGTAGAGGTCCTCCTGAAAGAGTGAGAGCTCCAAGCCCCACATTAGAGTCCCCAGACTGGAAATCCTGCCCTGAGAAGATGAGCCACCAGAATATCTGCTTTCAGAACCAGCAGGAATTATGTTTGGGAGAGCCACAGGACTATAGAAACCAAGACTCTGGACTCAAAGGGTGCACCCCAAATCTCCTACACTCCAAGTCCCAGCACAGAGGCTGTAATTTGAAAGAAGCCTGGCTCAGACCCACCTGATGACCTTAGAGAACCTCTTAAAGAGACAGGAGGCAACTGAAATTTTCCCTGAGGATGGAGATGCTAGTGCTATCCATTTTGGTGAGCTAGTTCTACCACAATAACACTGACATTGGCAAGCACCATTTTGGAATGCCCCCTCTGTGCTATTAACACTGGAGACATGGTCCACAAACCAGCAAACTGGCATCAACCCCAACCCTCCCCCCACCCACCAAGACACACAGACAGCTGCATGGGGATCTGTATCCACTGTGCACTGAGCCAGCACAAGGCCCATGCCACAAACTGCTGGGCCTCACATCCAACTGCATGGGAAGAGTTCAAGGTAATGATCATAAAGATACTAACTGAACTTAGGAGAAGAATGAATGAATGCAATGAAAATTACAACAAAGAGTTAGAAAATATAAAGGAGATTCAAACAGAGCTGAAGAATACAATAACTAAAATAAATAATACACTAGAAGGAATCAACACTAGATTAGATGATACAGAGAAACAGATCAGCAATCTGGAAGAGAGAGTAGTGGAAATCATCCAAGCTGAACAGAAAAGAGAAAAAAAAAATTAATGATAGTTTAAGAGACCTCTGGAACAATATCAAGCATAATAACATTTACATTATACTGGCCCCAGAAGGAAAAGATAGAGAGAAAAGGCAGAGAAATTATTTGAAAAATAATAGCTGAAAAATTCCCCAATCTAAGAAAGGAAACACACATGCCGGTTCAGGAAGCACAGTGAGTCTCAAACAAGATGAACCTAAAGAGGTCCACAATAAGGTACATTATAATTAGGATATCAAAAATTAAAGAAAAGTAAAGAAACTTAAAGCAGTAATAAAAGCAACTAGTTACACAGAAGGGAACCCCATAAAACCATCAGCTGACTTTTCAACAGAAACTTTGCAGGCCAGGGAGGTGGCACAATGTATTCAAAGTGATGAAGGGAAAAAAGCCTACAACCAAGAGTACTCTCCCTGGAAAGGCTACCATTCACATTTGAAGGAGAGATAAAAAGTTACAGACAGTAGGGCTTCCCTGGTGGCGCAGTGGTTGAGAATCTGCCTGCCAATGCAGGGGACACGGGTTCGAGCCCTGGTCTGGGAAGATCCCATGTGCCGCGGAGTGACTAGGCCCGTGAGCCACAGTTGCTGAGCCTGCACGTCTGGAGCCTGTGCTCCGCAACAAGAGAGGCCGCGATAGTGAGAGGCCCGTGCACCGCGATGAAGAGTGGCCCCCACTTGCCACAACTAGAGAAAGCCCTCACACAGAAACGAAGACCCAACACAGCCATAAATAAATAAATAAATAAACCCAAAGTTTAAAAAAAAAAAAAAAAAAGTTACAGACAGTAAAAGCTAAGAGTTCACCACTAATCCGGTATTACAAAAAATGTTAAAGGGACTTCTTTAAGCAGAAAAGAAAAGGCCACAACTAGAAATATGAAATTTAAGAAAAGAAAAATCTCATGGGTAAAAGCAAACATACAGTAAATGTAGTAAATCAATCACTTATTAAGCTAGTAGAAAGCTTAAAATACAAAAGTAGTAAAATCACCTATTTTCATAATAAGCAGTTAGGGGATACACAAAATCAAAAGATGTAAAATATGACATCAAAAACATAAATGTTTGGGGTGGGGAAGTAAAAGTGTAGGGTCATTAAAATGAATTCAAACTTAGAACATCAACATAAAAAATCATACATATACATATGTATATGTATACATGTTGTTATATATGAACTTCATGGTAAACACAAACCAAAAATCTATAAAAGAAACACAAACACAAAAAGTGAGGGGAATTCAAATGTAACACTAAAGATAGTTATCAGATCACAAGGGAAGAGAGCAAAAGAAAATGAAAGGAAGAAAAAAGAACTATAAAACAACCAGAAAACAATGAATAAAATGGCAATAATCATATACCTATCAATAATTACATGTAAATGGACTAAATCCTCCAATCAAAAGACATAGAGTGGCTGAACAGGCAATAAAACAAGACCCTAGTATATACTGCTTACAAGAGACTCACTTCAGATCTAAAGACACTTACAAACTGAAAGTGAGGGGATGGGAAGTGAAGGGATGGAAAAATGTATTCCATTCAAATGGCAACAAAAAGAAAGCTGGAGTAGCTTATAAAAGACTAAATAGACATTAAAACAAAGACTGTGACAAGAGACACAGAAGGACATTACATAAAGATAAAGGGATCAATCCAAGAAGATATAACAATTATAAATACATATGCTCCCAACATAGGAGCATATAAATACATAAAGCAAATATTATCAAACATGAAGAGAGAAATTGGCAGTAATGCAATAATAGTAGAACTTTTAACACCCAATTTACATCAATGGACAAATCATCCAGACTGAAAATCAGTAAGGAAACACTTGCTTTAAATGACACATTAATCAGCTAGATCTAATAAATATATACAGTGCATTCCTTCCAAAAACAGCACAATGCACATTCTTTTCACATGGACATAGACAATTCTTCAGAATAGATTACACTCTGGGCCACCCTAGGCCACTAAACAAGTATCAGTAAATTTAAGAAGATTGAAATCACGCCAAGCATCTTATCCAACCACAATGCTCTGAGACTAGAAATCAACTACAAGAAAGCAACTGCAAAAAATACAAACATGTGGAGGCTAAACAACATGCTACTAAACAACCAACAGGCCACCGAATAAATCAAAGAGGAAATTAAAAAATACCTGGTGACAACAGAAAACAAAAATACAATGATCCAAATCTATGGGATGCAGTAAAAGCAGTTCTAAGAGCAAAGTTTATAGCAATACAAGCCTACCTCATGAAATAAGAATAATCTAAAACAATCGAATTTTACACCTAAATGAACTAGAGAAAGAAGAACAAACAAAACCAAAAGTTAGTAGAAGAAAATAAATCATAAAGATCACAGCAGAAATGCATGAAATAGATACTAAAAATAATTAGGAAAAATCAATGAAATAAGAGCTACTTCTTTAAAAGGATAAATAAGACTGATAAACTTTTAGCAAGACTCACCAAGAAAAAAAGAGAGGGTCCAAATAAATAAAATCAGAAATGAAAGAAGACAAGTTACAACCCACACCACAGAACTACTAAGGATCATAAAAGATTACTACAAACAATTATACACCAATAAAATAGACAACCTAAGAAATTCCTAGAAGTATGCAATCTCTCACAACTGAATCTGGAAGAAATATAACATATGCATAGGTCAATTACCAGTAATAAAATTGAATTGATAATAAAATAACTCCAAAAAAATTCAGGATCAGACAGCCTCACAGATGAATTCTACCAAACATTTAAAGAAGAATTAACTACTCCAAAAAATTGCAGAGGGTAGAATGTTTCCAAATTCATTCTATGAGGCCAGCATCACCCTGATACCAAAACAGAAAATATCACAAAAAAAGCAAATTCCAGGCCAATATCACTAATGAACATAGTTGAAAAAAATCTTCAACAAAATATTTGTAAACTGAATTCAGCAATACATTAAAAGGATGATACAGCATGATCAAGTGGGATTTATCTCAGGGATGCAAGGATAGAGCAATATTCAAAAATCAGTCAATGTGATATACTACATAACAAATTTAGAATAAAAATCATATGATCGTCTCAATAGATGTAGAAAAAGCTTTCGACAAAATTCAACATTCATTTATGGTATACTCTTAACAAAGTAGGTATAGAGGGAATACCAATCAACATAATAAAGACCATGTATGATAAACCTACAGCCAACATCATACTCAATGGTGAAAAGCTGAAAGCATTTCCTCTAAGATCAGGAACAAAACAAGGATGTCCACCTTCACTACTTTTATTGAACATAAGTATTAGAAGCCCTCACCACAGCAATAAGACAAGAAATGGAAATAGAAAGAATCCAAATCAGAAAGGAAGAAGTAAAACTGTCACTGCTTTCAGATGCAATAATACTATATGTAGAAAATCTTAAAGATGTCACCAAAAACTATTTGGGCTAATAAATAAATTCAGTAAAGTTGCTGGATACAAAATTAACATACAGAAATCTGTCACATTTCTATACAATAACAACAAACTTTCAGCAAAGAAATGAAGAAAAATGTCACATTTACAACTGCATCAAAAAAGAACAAAATCCTTCAGAAAAAATGTAACTAAGGAGATAAAAAGCCTGTACTCAGAAAATTATGACACTGATAAAAGAAATCGAAGACAACACAAACAAATGGAAAGATATACCATACTCATGGATTAGAAGAATTAATATTGTTAAAATGACCATACTAACCTAAACAATCTCCAGATTTAATACAATCCCTATCAAAATAACAATGGCATTTTTCACAGAAATAGAACAGATAATTTAAAATGTGTGTGGAAACACAAAAGATCCTGAATAGCCAAAACAATATTGAGAAAAAAAACAAAGCTGGAAGTATCACACTTTCTGATTTCAAACTACACTACATAACCACTGTAATCCAAACAGTATGGTTCTGGCACAAAAACAGACACATAGGTCAGTGGAATAATAGAGAGCACAGAAATGAATGCATACTTCTATGGTCAAATATCTATGACAAAGGTGGCAAGAATATAAAATGGGGGGAAAAATCCTCTTCAATACATGGTGTAAGGAAAAATGGACAGCTACATGCAAAAGAATCAAATGTCTACCTTCTCACACCATATACAAAAAAAAACCCTAAAAATTAAAGATGTATATATAAGACCTGCAATCATAAACTTCCTAGAAGAAAACTTAGGCAACAGAGTCTTTAACATAGACCTTAGCAACATTTTTTGGATCTGTCTCCTCAGGCAAGGGAACCAAATGCAAAAATAAACAAATGGGACCACATTAAACTAAAAAGCTTTTGAACAGTGAAGGAAACTATCAACCAAAAGAAAAGGCAGCCTACTGAATGGGAGAAGATATTTGCAAAGGATATATTTCATAAGGGTTTATTATCCATAACATACAAAAATCTCACACAACTCAACATCAAAAAAGCAAACAATCCAATTACAAAATGGGCAGGGAACCTGAACTGACATTTTTCCAAAGAAGGCATAAAGATGGTCAGCAGACACATGAAAAGATGCTCAACATCACTTATCATCAAGGAAGTGCAATTCAAAACCACAAAGATATATGCTCTCACATCTGTCATAATGGCTATCATCAAAAAGAAAACAAATAACAAGTGCTGGTGAGGATGTGGAGAAAAGCAAACCTATTGTTGGTGGGATTGTAAACTGGTACAGCCAGTATGGAAAACAGTATGGAGATTCATCAAAAATTAAAAATAGAGCTACCATACCATCCAGCAATTCCACTTTTGTATATTTTTCCAAAAACAAGAAAACATTAATTCAAAAAGATGTTTAGGGCTTCCCTGGTGGTGCAGTGGTTGAGAATCTGCCTGCCAATGCAGGGGACACGGGTTCGAGCCCTGGTCTGGGAAGATCCCACATGCCGCGGAGCAACTGGGCCCGTGAGCCACAATTACTGAGCCTGCGCGTCTGGAGCCTGTGCTCCGCAACAGGAGAGGCCACGATAGTGAGAGGCCCGTGCACCGCGATGAAGAATGGCCCCCACTTGCCGCAACTAGAGAAAGCCCTCACACAGAAATGAAGACCCAACACAGCCATAAAAATTAAAAAAAAAAAAAAAAAGATATTTACACTCCTATGCTCATTGTAGCATTACTCACAATATCTAAGATATAGAAGCAACCTAAGTGCCCATCAATAGATGAATGGATAAAGAAATTTTGGTATCTATACATACAATGGTATATTACTTAGTCGTAAGAAGAATGAAATCTTTCCATTTGTGACAACATGGATGGACCTAGAGTGTATTATGCTAAGTGAAATAAGTCAGAAAGAGAAAGACAAATACAGTATGACCTCACTTATATGTGGAATCTAAAAAGCAAAACAAACAAACAAAACAGACTCATAGATAAGAACAAACTAGTGTTTGCAAGAACCGGGGGTGGGGGGAGTTGGGAGCAAAATAGGTGAAGGGTATTAAAAGGTATTAATCTCCAGTTATAAAAAAAAATAGCCATGTGGATGTAATATGCAGTACAAGGAATATCTTCTACAATATTATAATAATTTTGTATGAGGACAGATGGTTACTAGACTTATTGTGGTGATCATTTCTTAATGTATGCAAATGGAAACTCACTATGTAATACACCTGAAACTAACATAATACTGTATCTCAAACATATTTTAATTTAAAAAGGCACAATTTTGCCATAGTCTGAACTTATTTTCACCTGTATAAGGATAAATAGAATGTATCTAAGGTTTCATCTTTGGAAGATTTAGAGTATTATGAAGTCAAAGAGATCTTAATGGTTTTCCCACCTGATATCCATTACTTAAAAAACTTCTTTGTGCTTTTCTTTTTATATCAGAGAAAAGGAAATAAAGTCAGACATTTCCCCCACCCCACCTCTTAAACATGGAGTAAAAGAGGGACTGGTCCCAGTCTCCCATTAAATCCACCCTTCACCCAACTCTCCCTTCCCTCGAAGCTGCAAGGTTAGAAAAAATTATGTTGTTCCTCCCCTGGCAGTAGTCCCAGACCCCTTTGCAGCCAAGAAGGAAGGGGAGGGGCAGATGAGGCAGGAGTTCTCTCCCACACAGAAGTCCCGCTCCCAGGCAGAGAAGCTACCCTGGCAGACTGCTGGAGGGGTGGAGGTAGGTTATGTGTCAGGGATTAGAGAAGAACCCTGAAATCTTTTCCTTAAACCTGGTATATGTATGTATTTACAGTTATAAAGGAAGGGAGGAGTTTGGGGTAACATTAGTCCCTCAAAGGCAGGAAATGAAAGTCAAATAGCATGCCTGTCTTGGTCACATTTTCCTAACTCTTAGCTCCTAAAACCTTTGGTGGGAAAAGGGGAAACAGGAAGTGGGGGGTGGAGGAAGGAAGGGAATGTTTGAGGATCTAAGCCCACAGCTCACTCCGAAAGAAGGTGAGGCAGCAGAGGTGGGGCAGCTGGGTACCACCATGAAAAAGGCCCTCAGAAAGACTTATGAGAAGCAGTCACTCATACCCTGTCTCTCCACCACTCCCCACATCATCACCCAGCCAGGCAGGGGCTCTTCCTAACCCATCTTCTCCAGCATCCTTCAGGGCTTCTCATCCTCCTCCTGCAGCTGGTCATCCTCCTGCATAGCCTTCATCACACTCTTCCTGGAGCTGTCCTGGACATCACCCTTCATCAAAAATGCATCTGAGATGAAGCAGGGCTTCTCAAAGTTGAAGATGATGTCCAGCTTGAAGTATTTGTCCAGGAGTTCCACATATTGGTCAGTCAGTTCCCGAGTTGAAACCATGTATAAACCCCTGTCCTTGTCTTTTGAAATAAAAGGCTGAACCAAGAGTTAATGATGGGGAAATGTGAAGATGTGGAACAAACAATAGCTGTTGGGCTGGGGAACTGGTAACAATTTAGACTATAAATCTGCCACATAGCAGTTCCCTGAAAGATATAGATAAAGGCCTGACACACATTCCTAAGTTGTTTGTACAGGAAGCAGACCCCCACCAGATGAAAACTGCTGACTGCAAGAACATAGAACCTAGGCTGGTTGGAACCAGAAGGTTGATGATGCTGACTCCCCATTACCTCACTACCAAGCAATCAGAAGAATGAACACGAGCTGGTCACACCCTGCTCCTTGAATCATTACTATAAGACTCCTCACTACCCCCTCCAGGACAGGACACACAGTCTTGAGGGCAATAGCCTGCTGTGGTCCCCTTTGCCTGGCAAAGCAATAAAGCTATTCTTTTCTGCTTCACCCAAAACTCTGTCTCTAAGATTCAATTCAGTGCCGGTGTAGAGAGGCCAGGTTTCAGCAACAGCGTGACGGGCTCATTGTCTTGACCCTTGATGGCACAGTAGAAATAGAGGCTGGCATGTTTCTTATAGACAACTTTGAAGTTTCTTCACTCCAGGAAGTTGCATATCCTGAGCTTGAAAGCTAGAATAACCACATACGCTCCTGAACCATCTTCTTTTGCTTCATGTCTGACATGGCCAGATACCATTTTTGCAGCCACAACTTTCCCAGTAGGCTGAACATCAGCTTAAATCACATAATTTCACAGCTTCCAGGTCTGCACGTCCCTCTTAACACCATAGATGCCAGCTCCACTCCCTTACTTAACCTTTACTTATCTTCTTTTCTCCCTCTCATTTGAAGCCTAACCTGCTCTGGAACCTTCTAAAAAGTCTAACTCAAAGAAATAAAATGTCAGAAGCGTATCTCCTTATTATGAGCGCCTTAGGGGCCAACAGTCTTTTGACAAGGCTAACTGCTCCCCTGATGCCTTTATCTGGAACCCACACGTCAGACTTGCTTGGGGCTTTCACATTCAGGGATCAGCTCCTACTGCCACAGCTGACATTTCTGTTTTGTCCATGAGCTGAACTTTGGTGAACTTAGGAAATAATTTTTATTTTACAGTAAAGTATATATAAGGAAATTTCAGAGCAGCCAGTCTTATGATGTAGATGCCTTACGAATAAGCAAATACATCTTTTATCCAGTTTTCCAAAACATTTTTAGAGTTGACTTAAAATAATAGTAATTTAACTTGAATTGCTTTTGAAAGCAATACAAAGTCATTCTTTTCTCATGATTGCTTGATTATAGATTTCAAATTTGTCTTTGTGTATAATTATAATCTCTCGAGTTTCCTTCACAAATGAAATAGCAGATGGATTCTGTAAAGCCTGTGTTATATACAGTTGAATAATTTACACTATCAAGTATCTATTTTTCCAGCTAATCAAGGTTTTAAATAGTGAACAAAACTAATATTTCAATGGTAAAATAAAACCTTGTGTTATTGCTATGAGAATGGAAACCATGTAATAATGTTCAGAATGTGACTTTTGGTACTAGAGTGCTTGGGTTTTATTATACTAAGTGAAGTCAGCCAGACAGAGAAAGACAAATATCATATGATATCACTTTTATGTGAAATCTAAAAAAAAAAGATACAAATGAACTTATACACAAAACAGAAATAGACCCACAGACATAGAAAACAAACTTATGGTTACCAAAAGGGAAAGAGAGGGGGAGGAGTAAATTAGGAATTTTAGGATTAACATATACACAATACTATATATAAAATGGATAATCAACAAGGACCTACTGTTTAGAACAGGGGACTATACTCAACATTTTGTAATAACCTATGAGGGAAAAGAATCTGGAAAAAATAGATATATATATGTGTGTATAACTGAATCACTTTATTGTACACCTGAAAACTAACACAACATTATAAATAAACTATACTTCAATTTTAAAAAGGCAAAAAATAAACAGAAAAACAAAACAACAAAAAACAAATGAAAACAAAAGTAATACTTGCTCCACAATTTACTAGGTGTGGGACTGTGAGAAAGCATTTCATTTAATTGTACCTCAGTTTCTTCATCAAAATGTACTTTATATTGCATCTGAAGCAGTTAGCATATTACTTGGCATGTAGTGTGCATTCATTAAGCATTATTATTTATCTATTCCATTCCCACAGAGAGGTTTGGAGAGGGGTTAGGCCAAATAATTCGTGAGTTACCTAGCTTTATTTTTCCTGTTGCCAAAAATAAGATGATAGGTCCAGTGGGGTACTGAGCTGACTTCTACTGGGAGAACTGATTGTGAAATTTTCAGGAATTTGGGGAGTTGGTTGGTGTTATGTTGGTCGCTTAAAATTGGCTATGATAGGAGTATTTAACCAATCATTCCCAAAAGGCAGTTGCTAAACATTTACCAGGATGATACTGAAGTTAGCTTTGTTATCCAAATCAGTAGTTTTCTCCTGCTCTGATCTAAAGGATCTTTAGATTGGTTATATAAAATATTACATTCATTTAAAAAAAAAGAATTTGGAAATTTGGCAGTTTTCTTCCATTTATAGAAACAATTTTCTATACTGTTAAATGTTTGTTTACCTATAACAGGTAAACAGACTGGTTGGAACCAGTTTTTACTGGTTTTACTCCAGTAAAACTGGAGTAAAAAATTTACTTCAAGTTATTCATCCAAGAGAAATGAAGGCATCTGTCCACAAAAAGAATTGTTCAAGAATTCCCTAGCAACATTATCCATTATGGGCAAAAACAGAGTTCTTTTAAAAGGAGAGTATATTAAAAACTTGTTTTATACTCATACAAATGAATACTACACAATAATAAAAAGAAATGAATCACTGATGCTTAAAACAAAGTGAAAGAATCTAACAGAATTAGAGTTGATTGAAAGAAGCCAGACAAAAAAATGTGTAGCATATGACTTTATTTATATAAAGATTAAGACCAGACAAAAGTAATCTATAATGAGAGAAATTAGAACTGTTGTTGCTTTTGGTGGGTTGGAGTGGTGGTGGTGGTGGTTGAGCAGAAGGAGAATGATATAAATTTCTGGGGTGATAGAAACATTCTATATCTTAAAATGGTTGTTGGCTACATGGATACACACATTTATCATATGTTATCAAATGTACACTAAAGATCTGTACATTTGTACATTTTATTCCTTACAAATTTTATCTCAATAAAGAAAAATAAAGCAATATATTTCAATAGAAATACTGATTAACAATAGAAATGGATGATGACAAAATTTGACAATTATAAAATGAAGTTTGGGGGAATATATAACACATATAGAAAAAAGAAAGAACAAGGTAACAATTAAGTGTACAATTCATCTAATCCTTCTTTCAGTCACTGTAATTTTTTAAATTGTGTGATCTTGTGTAACTTACTTAACCTTATAAATATTCTGGTTTCTAATCTTCTAAAATTGGTTTAAATATAATATTTACCTCATAAGGTAGTTTGCTGGTAAATGAAACAATTCATCAAAATAATTTAAGGTGCTTGTTTTTTAGTAAATGCTTAATAAATTATTTTAGAGCTGTTTTTATTATTAAGATATAAATATAAAACTCAAAGAAAATACGTCCTGAATTTCCATCTCCATCTCATGAAAATGCCAGGAAGAATGGAGCAGGTAAAATGAACTAATAGATTAAATTTCCCTTGAGATGAATACTTATAATCTTCTGATTGAAACAATCCAGTAAATGTCAAATAAGAAAGAGGAAGCAAGCCTAATCAATCTTGCTGCAGTTTTAATTTTCAATTAAAAAGAGAAAGTATTATGCAAAAAAAAAAAAAAAAAAGGAGAGTGATACGGTAGCTTTCAAATAGGTGAGAGACAGATTGTCATCTTCCTTCTAAACAGCAATAATGTATATTCTAGAAAACAATGGATCAGTGCCTTCTAATGCACATGGAAAATAATTTTAAAGCTTGACGTCAATGTAGGAATAGAATAAAAATTTACAGTCATGCAAGCGTTCAGAAATTTACTTCTGACATATTTTCCTTTTCTAGGAAAAAAATTTTTTACCATTTTATACTGAGCATTAGTAGTAAACAATGAAGATGAGATGGAGGTTAATTTATTTCACTGTATATTTCTCTATACTTCTAAGAAAACATTTTTACTATGACTACATACTACTTTTATAATTACAAATAGATATTTAGAAAGGTTAAATGAAGGTATCATATATTATTAAATATCATCTCTTTTCATCTGTTTTCCTAAATTAAGTATGTAGTATAATTTATCCCTTGTGCCTTGAGGAACATGAATTATGATTAATGTTGCCACTATATTTTACATTCATATTTTTATAGAGGTAAAGTTAACATATTGATAAATTACATTGTTCTTAGATGGTCAGTTTTATATGTACTGACTGTTGTATACAACCCTGTAGCTATCACATTCAATAAGATATAGAAAATTTCTATCACCCTCCAAAACTCCTTTATGTTTCCTATATCCTACCCCTCCATACCTCACTCCCTGCAGCCCCTGATCTGACTTCTATCACTAAAGATGAGTTTTGTCTGTTACTTGAGTTTCATATATCTTACACGTTTGACTCTTGAACAAATGGAGGGGGTTAGGGAAGCAAAACCACCAGGAGGTCGAAAATCTGCATATAACTTTATAGTTGGCCCTCCATATCCACCACCCCCATTCTGCATCTGTGAATTCAACCAACTTTGGATCCTATAGTACAGAAATACATATTTATTGGAAAAATTCCATGTATAAGTGGACCCATGCAGTTCAAACCCCTGTTGTTCAAAGTTCAACAATATATAATATTTATTCCTTTGTGTCTGATTTCTTAGGCTGTATTTTTAATAAAATATTTGTCCATGTTGTTTTGAGTACCGGTAGTTTATTCTTTTTTATGGCTAAGTAGTAATCCATCATTTGAGTATATCACAAGTTGTTATCCGATTTGTCCATTTCTCTGTTAATGAACATTAGGGTTGTTTCAAGTTTTTGTCTATTATGAATAAGAATGGTCTAAAAATGCTTGTGTGAGTATTTTTGAGAACGTATGTTTTCATTGCTTTCTGGGTAAATGTGTAGAATGGAATTTCTAGCTTATAAGATATATATACATCTCTGGCTTGTAAGATACATATTTATGTACATATGTATATGTGTATATATATGTATTTTACAAGCCATATGTAGCTAGAAAACTGTATGTTTATGTAACAACATATGTTATTTTGTTATACTGTTAAGAAATGCCAAACAGTTCTTCAAAATGTTTGTACCACTTACCACTCCCACCAGCAGTGAGTTCCAGTTGCTCCACAACTTCACCAACCCTCTCTGTTAGACTTTTTAACTCTATGCATTCTAGTGGGTGGAAAATGGTAGTTCATTGTGATTTCAATTAACATTATCCTGATGATCAAAGATGTTGAGCACTTTTTCATGCATTTATCAGTCATTTGTATGTCTTGTTTGGTGGTGTTTCAGTTCAAGTTTATGCCCATATTTATTACATATTTTTGCTTATATTTTTTACTGTTGATATGTAAGAGTCTTTTATATATTATAGATATATATTCAGAATATGAGACATTTGTCAGATATATGTAAGGAAAATTGTTTCTATTTTTCTTTTCTGTGGCTTGTATCCTCCTTTTCTTAGCAGTATTTTTTAGTTAACTGAAATTTTAATTTGGGTGAATTTCAATTTTTTTTTTTTCCTTATATCAGTCCTTTTTGTGACTTGTCTAATAAATCTTTGTCTACCTAGCAAAGATGTATTTCTTAAACTTCTGGATTTCAGATGGAAATATTTTACCATCCTAATTATTTTTCACTTCTCAATGATTGTCCACATCCACCTTTTCATTCAAAGAATGGGATACAACAAATTGAAATAATCAATGAAAGCACCTTTCTACTAGAAGTTGCTAAATAAGTGTGGTTTCTCCAAAAGATTATTAAAATTCCAAAGCAACTTCACAATGTTTTAGTAGGTTACGTTTTTGTGGAGGACATTATATTTGAAATATTTCCTTCAGAAAAGGAGAGAAGAAACATTACATTTTAAGGCAAATTTTATACAAACCATTTTATGTGGATATAAAACCCCAAATACACATTTGGTTGGCTGGGAAACTCTTTCAGCTTCACACGCTAATGATGTAATTAAAAGTTACAGAAATTTTAATCTGTAAAGTATTTTAAGGCTATGATTATACAAATGCAAACTCATGTCTATTTTGCAGAATACATAGAGTAGATACAGATGGATTTAAATTCATACTGAAATAGGAAAGTGCAAACCTTCTTGGCAATGCTGTTTTTTTTTTTTCCCTAAGAACGAAAAAGATTTGGTTATGTATAGTCAAAAGCAATTTTACAAGAAAACATCCCACAATTTCAAAGTGGCGCTTAATTGTGTAACACAAGTAAAACAACATTTTAATTCTTAATTGGAAGTGGCATTTGCTCTTTAGCACATCTTAATACTTTCATCTGCTGGCCAGATGATGTAAAAAGATTTTTAAAAAGTAATTGGTGCCCCTAAACCAAAGAAAATCTTTGTCCAAATGCTTATCTTTCCTGAAATTCAAAACTCTGAAAACAAACTATCATTCTTTTATGCTTTTATCATATGTATTTTTAATATATATAAACCCACACACTGTATATAAGCTTACTATATTTTAAAATATATATGAATAAACAGAACAATGATGGATGATCATGCTTTATTGTTCTGCCCCTGATTTCTGAAAAACAACGAAGGAATTTGTCATCTCAAGGTCAGGATTATTAAACTACTATTTTTTTTCCCAAAATGAACTAAAATCTGTAATGACTGATGTGCCTGAAGTTGTCTCATAAGGCTCCCAAGTGGGATGTGTGATCCTTGGTTTCTCTTTTTATTTGATCCTGAAATTCAGTCTTAATTTTTTTCTTTTCACTCTACCTGTAATAATTGCTTTTTACAGTTACTTATTAAAAATTTCTAAGTGTAGGTGTTTAGAAATCTAAGCAGATTCAAGATCTTATATGTGTTCAATAAACTATTTCAGGCTTTCCAAAGCTTGGATTATTAATAGTGATAGTCCTTGATCAAGGACTTCTATGTGATGCCCAATAAGAGTAGAGAAAGCAAAGGCAGTTGCTGAAATGACATTTTTGTTTGTGAGCTGGTTGAAATCATTAAGTTTTTTAAACTCTTATATTGTACCCGGAATGTTCATATTCTGAGACGTGGCCCAGAGATACCACATAACCTTGTATAATTTACTCTTGGCTCTGGAAGTATCAGTTTTTATATCTTTTACCCTTTGAGTATGAAATGCTCAATTTTTAAAAGTATTTTCAGAAGCACCATATTTAACCAGTTTTGCACACCCCAGAGCAAGAAAGAATGTCAGCAATCACCTTAATTTTGAGGAGGGTATATCATGTAGCCTAGTGTGTAAATTAATTGGTTAGAATGTTGTCATAGTTACACTAGAAATAAGAATTTGTACCAGAAACATAGACCAATTATTAACTTTATATTATCAAATAATACAGTAGTAAACGTGATATGGCAAGATTTAGTTTTATTTGCCAGGTTCAAAAAATATATTCCACATATCTTGATTTTAGTTACTTATTTTGCCACATCTCATTCTTTTTCATCTCCTAGAGCATAATGGGGAAATAGGAGACACTATATAAGGTGAACACACATGCAAGGACAAAGCAAAGAGTGCCTAGGGAAATTAGGGAAGACTTCTGAGAACCCTGGGTTATGACCAGAAGGCAATAGGCTTTTTTCCAGGTGGACAATGCAGTTATAATTATTCTTTATACTCTCCCCTCCAGCTGTTTTGTTTGTGAGTTTTGTTTAACATGTTGATTCTTATACTTGTAATAATTTTTCCTCCCTGTATACTGCATATTGGGGAAAACTGTTACTGCAACAATTCCACACTGGTTACTTCAGATGCCCAAAGGGTGTAAGGGTGAAGAATTTGTGGAGGCTTTTCTTCCATGACACAGGAAAGTTTATTCCTATAAACTTTCTCAAATCCCATTTGTCAAAACACCTCTTTCTCTCTTATAGTTGTTAAATCTCTAACGAGTATTTATTATACATGAAAAGATATAAGGAAATAATCATCTTTCATGTGCTTTTTTGTAAGCAACTTGTTCTAATTAATCTTATGTCTAAAAAATAGCTTCTTATATTCTTTCTACAACTATAAACATATAGAAAAAAATTCCTGGAAATATCAACTCAAGAATTTTCCTGAGGCATATTAGTAAGTATCATCATCCCATCACTTATATTTTTGCACTTACTCAGCTTCTAGTGTAATCTGATTTAATTCTTCTGCAGACTTAATTATCATCTCTTTTTTCAATGGTTAAGTTATGTATTAAGATTTGTGAAATTCTAATGGACTGCACAGAAAGAGAACTGTTATATATTTCACGTTAAGTCTAGAAAAAAAATAACATTTCCTGAATCTAATATGGAGAAAAAGTGATGTGAAATACTTGTTTTAATGTATTTTAAATATCACCTTTCCATAAGATGTGACTCAATTTCAGCAAATCATGTTCATGGAAAAAGCAATGTGAGATTTAAAAGATGAAGTTAGACTATTAAATTGTAATAATTTATGTGTTATATTTCATGTGCTTTCTTGTAAGCAAGTTGAATCACAGAGCATATAAAATTATTTTTAACCAACTGACAAACAATCTAGAATTTAAAGTAGAAGAAAGAATTTTTACTTAATGAATTTGCTATTAAGATTGCTGTGTTTTCTAAGGAAGGTGTTATACATAATCATCTGATTTACATGCTAATTTTGCAGACAAGATGCGTGTTTTTGCAAATTGTCTGTAGAACAGAAACTAAGAAAAACTTTAAACTGAAAAAAATTTCCATTTTGAATCTTATGGTATTTTATATAATAATTACTTGATTGCATGGAATGCAATTCACCTTCTGAAATATATGACTTGGTTTGAGCATCCAATGACTAAGGGTTTAGTTAAGAGTACAGATGAACTTATTTTTTAATGTATTAGTTGACTCTCCATTTCTGTTGGCTTAGCTTTCCCCTGACAATGTTGAACTTTATCTGAGCCAAATGTTCCTGGAAAATAACAACAGTTAAGAAACACCCTTCCACAGCCCCTACCTATTTTGTGTTCTAGGAAATGGCTTACTGCAAAGAACTACCCCAATGTGACTTAAATAAGGTTCATGGATGACTCTCCTGTTTATATATGACAAGGCTAGACACAGATCTTTCAAATGCCTATTCTTTGGCTCATAAATAAATAGCTACACTCTCACTGACCAATATGGACAAAATGCCTGGTAAACTGAATTGACCCAAATTTTGTCAGTTTTCCCCAAGCCTCTGAACTTTGATCCCTCCTCTGTGATTCCCTCCTGAGAATCAGCTGACTTTGAAAACACATTCCTGATCAACTGTCTGACCACAACACTTGCTTGTCTCATGCCCCCACAATGGATTCATTCTAGTCTTGTTTACTCATCCCTATAAGTAAAATTCATTTCTACCTGATCTTTGGGAGGCTTATAGATCTCAAAATTTCAGAGTATTTCTCTTGTCATAGTCCCCCTTCCCCTTTTAGTCGGGACTAAATAGTCTTTTTTTTCCTTACCTAAGTCTGGATTTGGTTTTAATTGATAATCCCCTTCTAAAATTGTGATCGTGTTTTGACTTAACATTAAGAAAAATGGTTACAGACAATAATTCATGCAAACCCATCTGCATAAATTAGAAATAGAATTAGAATCACTCTCAAATTTTGAAAGTTTAACCTATGTATTTTTAGGAAGAAGGATAATCAGAATAATATAATCTTAATTTTAATTCTGACCTAGGTTTCAAAACACTCAATTATATCCAATTTACTATTATAATTATATGAAAAAGTGATCATAAAACTTTTTATGAGAAAATGTCTCATAAAATTGAAGTAGAAAAGGAAGCAAACTCTATACTTTTATTTTGCATGTTAGGGTAGAATTCTGGTTTAAATGTGTGTATTGGGAAAGCTAACCTGCTTTTGAGGGGAAAGATTTAACTGTAATCAGAGGCCCATCTGTGTATAGGGTGTGACAAGTCAGGAAAGAAGACAGGAAGCCATCAAGTATACAGTTTATTATATTATATCCCAAGTACCTAGCCCAAAACATGACACATAGTGTATACTAATTCAATATTTACGGAATAAATTTGTAATATCTCTTTGATACAAGCATACTTTACTTATTATTTTACTTCACTCAAAAAACATGTTGTCAGTTCTTAGAATAAGATCGACAAAAGGGAAAACAAGCATATTTATTTACTGAAGAGAGGAAAAGGGATGTTAGGGAAATGGGAAAATCACAGGTATGTCTATATCACTCATCTTCAAGTCCAATAAACAACTCTAAATTTTATGTTTGGTCATCTTGAGATGAAGTCTTACATGACATTATGTATTTTTCTGGTCATTTATATTTTTATTTTGAATTTACAAACTGAAGTTATTGCATAATTTAATGAATGAATAAGCTGATGTTATGATGGTGTTTTGTGAATTAGTAAATGGTTAAAAATTTCAATCCAATATGAATAACAATTTCAAAATTAGAGTCAAAATCAATTTGTTGAGAACCACAATCTGGACCCTTAAAAAATTGCCCCAAAATGTAGGATGATAAGGTTATTGTCCTCTGTAGCACTGGCCACTGTTGGTGTCCTCCCCATCTCAATATGTACCCTTTATTTGCATTTCCAAATTATAAAAAGTAGGCAACTTTTATGATATTGTTTAGTTATGGAAATTTATTATAAATGTTATGCACATACTTATCCTACAAAAGACCTGTCCTTCTAACCCTCTTCTTATTCCCTCCCACACTGTACTATGTTGATAGCATTGCCTCAAAATTCATTTCCATTGGGAACCTCAGAATGTTAGGAAATAGGGTCTTTGCATAAGTAATCAAGTTCCATGAGATCATACTGAATTAGGGTGAGCCCTAAATTTAATGTGACTGTTGTCTTTATAAGAACAGGGACATTTGGATATAGAAACACAGACATGCATCAGGAAAATCAAGCGTTGCCAGCAACAACCAGAAGCTAGAACAGACAAGGAAACATTCTTTTCTTGAGATTTAGGAGGGAACATGACACCTTGATCTGGAGTTCTAGTCTCCAGAACTGCTAGGGAATAAATATCTGTTGTTTTAAGCCACCCAATTTGTCGTACTTTGCAATGGCAGCCATTGGAAACTAACATAACCCATACAGAAAAGAACCCTTATGTAGGGTGTTTGGGAAAGGGATTTTGTAAAGATGAGTAAAACGAGAGAGCTCTAGGAACTCTCATCCCTCACAGAGTGTCATATGCTTCTAAGGGCTGACAGTGAGTGTTTTTTGGCTGTGAAGAATGGCCTTCTGTTGATTGATTCCTTCTGTTAAAAGGGAATAGAACTACTGTATCACTCACAATTCCACTCCTGGGTATATATCTGAAGGTAACAAAAACAGTAATTTGAAAAGGTACATACACCCCAATGTTCATAACTGCATTATTTACAGTAGCCAAGATATGTAAACAACTTAACTGTCCATCAACAGTTGAATGGATAAAGAAGATGTGATATATATACATATATATATATATATGTATATATACACACACATACACCTATACATATAATAGAATACTGCTCAGTTATAAAAAAGAAGAAAATTTTGCTATTTGCAGCACCATGGATGCACTTCGAGGGCATTATGCTAAATGAAATAAGTCAAACAGAGAAAGACAAATACTTCATGATATCAATTATATGGTGGAAACTAAAAAATACAATAAACTAGTGAATATAACAAAAAAGAAGTAGACTCACAGATATAGTGAACAAACTAATGATTACCAGTGGGGGGAGAGGTAATAGAGGAGTGCATGGAGTGAGAGGCACATACTATTGGGTGTAAGACAGGCTCAGGGATGCATTGTACAACACAGGGAATACAACCAATATTTTGCAATAACTATAAATGGAAAGTAACCTTTCAAAATTGTATACAAATGAAAAAAGGGAACAGGCTTTCCTGTTGTTTAATAAAGTCTGATTTAGATAAGGTAAAAATAGTTGCTGTAACATATCCAATGATATGTTATAATGACTTAAAAATTATGAAAACAATATTTCTTACTGTCACTGTCCAAAGCAGTTGGTCCTAATTGGAAGCCAATTCTCCTCCAATCCCAGGGTCCTTCTCTTGTTTTGCTCCATCTTCATCAACACATAGCTTCAAAATCACCACGGAAGAGGAAAGAATGATAGTGTGGGAAGTTTTTAGCAGGTCAGATCTGAAAGTGATATACATCTTTAGTGACTATATTCCATAGCCAGATCTCAGATTGCATTGCTACATCTGGGGATCCAGTAAGGGCCCCGGAGAATTTTAGTCCATATCTTATACCCAGGAAGTAAAGAAAGTAGGTTTGGTGAAGGGTTAGCTATCTCTGCCACAGGGTCAAATCATTTCAGTAAACAATCGCTGAGTAATTATGATTGGCCAGGAACCTGTGTGGTCAGTCTACAACTGAGGAGCTCTTAGGGAATTGTCTGTAATTCATAATTCATAATAATTTAAGAAAAGTTTAAATGAATCATTACATTAAATATTAAACATAAGATTGATATTATATTACATTTTTTATTAGCGTTTTATTTTAAAATTATAATTTATTTCATTGGCATATTCTTGATATTTAGTTATTCCATTTTTATTTATTTCTAAACGTTTTTCAATTCTCTACATATACATTTTCTGAAATTTTTAAAATAAAAATCACCCTAGTACAGATACAGGAGAGAGGTTAAGCAATATTTAAATGTATACTCCTGACTCATAATCACACCAGTCATATTAATCTGTGATAAAAATTAGAAAGCAGAAGTAAAGGGAATAGGGGATTTTGAATCTCTGAGAGAGCTAAATGAAAGAACCTCAATGTCAGCTGTGACATTGAAAACATTGTTTATAAAAGTTACTCTAGATACTATTAAAGAAAGCATCCTTCTGCAGTATCTGGTGATTTTAGCATAAGATTGAATAGTCTTGAACATCAGAAGTATCCTTTTTTTTTTTTTTTTTTGGTTAGGGGGGAATACTTTTTGTCCTAATGATGGGATGGAATGATGGACATAGTATTTGTGGACTAAATAATCTCTTGGTTTATGAAAGTTAAGGGTGTTGACAATGTTCCCAGTAATTCATACTCTTCCATTTTAGCTTATAGGGCTTTGGAGAGGTGTGCTTCCCTCTTCAGCTGAGCCAGGACCAACACGTGCTGAGAAGGGAGCACCAGCAATATTTGGACATAAAATTTGGAAAAAGAACTGCACTCATCTGGGTCACAATACAGAGTGACACTATTATCATTTCAATCTTTTATACTTAAATTGAGTTTAATATAGAGACTACAGAGTTTATTTTCAGTGTTTTGATCAATGGACTTATTTTTGGCTGTCCTGGTACAAAAATGCCTAGAATAAAATATGTGTGTGTGTGTGTGTGTGTGTGTGTCCTTCTCTCTCTGGAAATTGTCTTTCCACCCCTTTTTGTTCAAAAAGTTATATTTTATAAGAAAGTGAAAAGCTGAAGCCTTTATTGTTGCATATTAGTATCATACTTAAAATAGAAAGTAAAACATATTTTAATAAAGTTATAATTGAAGGCTGAGTTAAATTTGTGATTAAAAATGAAACCACCCTGAAGTAAATGATAGTTATACACACAAAAAATTTAAAAAAAAAACAGTATGTCTAAGAAATAGGTAGTATGGTGGTTTAAAAAAATGTTTTCACTATCCTATTTTAGGCTAATTATTAGCTGTCAAAGCCTATCCTAACTGATGCTGAAATTTGGTATCATGATGTGAACATACAAGTGGCACAGTCTAAGACTGAAATTGCCTAAGTAGAAGTAGTTTGAGAGACAATGGGAATCACAATAATCCTAAGTAGGGAAGTTCCATTCTTGTTATTTGTTATCAAACAGATGGACAAAATGTTCTCTGTTGTACTTTACAGTATAAATTTAACATGATTGTACATTTTGAAATCTGAGAGAGAAAATTCTGGTTGTTAGAGTGGGTTGTTAGCTTTTTCCCTTCTTATAGTTTCAGTAATATCCTGTAATAAAGATACAGACTGGGCTTGAAACTGACTCATCGGAAAGAAAAGGCATACTTATTGCCTCTGACCAGTCTCTAAGGATGGCTGAGAGTGTAATAACCTGGAGGCTTGTTGGGATGAAAAAGCTAAACTATTTAACAAAAAGCTTGTCATTGTTAGCAGAGTTAAGGAATCCAGAACTAAAATTGGCAATAAGATTGAGATATGAGAGAAGTCTGATTCCCACAGGCCCTTTCCATGAATCTCCTGTTATAAAATACCAGGCAGACATAGGAGACAGTTATTTTTATGGTGTAAGTGCAGATAGCATGGACAAGTGCTGACTAACTACACCTTCCCATTCATTGTCTCAAATTGTCCAAAGCAGCTGCCTCAGTGGAGGCCATTAAACTGAGGGCTAGGGAAGTGAGCATATAACTGAGAATTGTTGCTATGAAACAGATACTTCAAGTTCCAGCTCTAGAATCAAGGAATGTGGCTCAACATGCTATCTGGTTTCCAGGTAGTTACCTTCTAGTGTCTGGGATTAAGATATTATAATGGTTTCCCATTTAGCAATTGCAACACCACTTTCACATTAGCTATCCTCACACACAATGAAGACATATGTAAACAAACCTGCAGGAAGTAAGATGATAGAGTCAGCACCCAGAATATACATCCTTTCCAATTCCCATCTCAGATGTGGGCATGGATACCACTGAATAAGGGACTCCTTTCAGAAGCCAGAATCAAGAGGCCTGGGGAGTGAGGTAGAAGTAATGGGCGAAGAAGCCCCTTCCAGAAAGACAAAACAAAGCAAGCAAAAAAACCAAAACAAAACTAGGAATCATCCCACTATCAGGGTGAACATTTCACACTCTTCTTTGGAATAGGATAAGAACTATGAAGCAATAACCACATTACTTTGTTTCCAATTATTTCCTCTCTCCAATTACTTTTTACTGTTGTATTGTTTTACCTTCCTTTTTATGTTGTATTAATTGAAGGTAATTAACATTTATCCAAAGGTCTCCAGGTCACATGGAGAAACAGCCTAAGTTGACTTGACCACTCCTTACCTGGAGAGGGAGATGGATGCAGAGACAAGAGGAGGGAATTAATGAGTTTTGTATTGTCAGGAATATTTTTGGAAACATATGTATGGGAAGGATGATATATATGGATGTCAGTTCTAAAATATTTTCAGAAATATTAAATCATAATTCTCTTGTAAATATAAACAAATATTTCAAAAAATGTATTTCACACATCAATTAATTAGGGAAACAGTAAGTCATTAATATAGGTCCAAAGAACATTTCAGATATTTATAGGCAATTAAATAAAGGAATATTAGCACAAGATTGCTGAGTTTAATATAAAACTGGCCAATGTTCTACAGTCAAAATCATAATCTTTGCTTTTGCCATGAGACAAGTTATGTACATCTCTATTGGACAAAATTTACAACTTAGCATGGCTCTTTTACTAAATCTGGGACCTAAGATCAATAGTAAATAGTGAGTTGAAAAAGTACATTTCCAGCTTTTAATATTGTATAATTTATTTGCCATTTATACCTCAATAAATGGGGGGGGGGGGAAACAAAAGTATACATTCTCCTAAGACTTAGGTAGGGATCCCTGTATGATGTTGAAAAAACAGGCCGCCTTTTTTTTTTTTTTTTTTGTCTTTATTTCCAGGTTTTAGGTGATTTTATAATCATTAGGTAGATCAAGGATTTTTTATTTTTAGCTAAATTACACTATTCTATCTTTGTTTTAAAAATGATATCCTTATTTTCCTTATGGGAGTCAACCCTTATCCACTTTCTATCCATGTGGCTTCAGGGACTGAATCAACCACCAGGACCAGGGTGGACATAAAACTAAGAGACAAAGAGCTTTACTTTCCTTCAGCCAAGTGACTTTTTCAGGAGTATGGAAAGAGCTGGATTCAATAGTCCATCCACAAGAGGTGTAGTTATTATTATTAGTCCTGGAATTTTGAGTTTTGAGAATTTCTGCAAGCATATTGTTACCAAGACCGATGACCCTATCTAATAATAGAGTTAACTCAAGGAAGTGGATCTGAGAATTGTTGGACTAAAACTTCTGGTGAGATTATTGGAGACTCGTGGAAAACCACATCTGAATTCAGAAATATCTAGACTTTGCAGTTATGTGAAATAAAATATTTCCTTAGTTTTCAATCAAAGTAAACTGGCTTTTCTTTTAATTAGTATTAAAAACTTTCTTAGAATGGATACGTGGAAATTCTACTTTCTGATCTTTGTGTTTTAGGGAATATCTTAATTTTGTCTTGACTGAATTGAGAATTTAGAAACATCCTCTAGTCAAAATTGTTCTTTCTAAATTTCAAAGACATTTATACTTGGTCTGAAAATCCAGGGAGATGTCTAATTCAAACTTAATTGTTACTTCAGTGTAGAAGACCTGTTTTTAAAAATCTAGACACCATTTCCCTCTATTTTTCTCTCTCAAAATTCTGAAATAAGGTTCTCAATAATGAGTTGTTTACACTCATACTGCTTGGCTTTCTGTATGCCATTTGAAATTAAAAACTTGTGTCTTCCTTCAGTTTGGAGAAATTCTTGATTAAAAAGATATTGTTTTTCTGGTTTTGGTCTCACTTTCAAGTCATGTATTTTAATTTCTGGTTTGATTCTCTCTTGCTTTTTCTTTCTTTTTGACCATGCAATATATTCTGGGAAATGTCTCCAAATTCACAGCTGAAATCACTCTATCAACTACTTCATTCTTTTTTAGGATGATGGTTAAGTATTTTTGTGTTCCCTTAAACTGCATTTTCTTTTCCAACCATATGCTCCTGATGGACCACTCACCTTGTTTCTCCCAGTACAAGATTTAGCCCATACAACAACCTCTGTATAAAATGATCTTCCTCCTGTTTTTACATAGTTAATTCCTACTTATCCATCATATTTCAAATGCTGTACCGCATACTCAAGGGATTTTTTTCTTAATTCTAAGGATGTTTTTCTGTTATTAAATCTGTTACTTTATGTTCATTGCATGTATAACTCTTTCTAAATGTGTTTATGTGATTATTTAATGAATTTTCTTCAACTAACTTTGTACTTTAGAAGAAAAATGACATGTCTGATAACAGACCATTGTGATACCAGTGTGGACTGTTATAAATATATGTGGAATGAATGAATTAATGAATGGGGAAGAAAGTTCCTTTTTTATTCCAGCCTCTTGTCCAGTTCTTCTTCTCTTTTTCTTAAAATAAGTACTCCTTAGGGATCTCTGTCATTATTACGGTAGTGATTAAATTCATAAGCCCCCAACCCCCAAACACCATTAATGGAATGCTTGCATTTTTATTTTTTAATTCTCAGGTCTTTGCTTAGTAGCTAATGCAATAATTTTATCTGGATTTTCTTTGTATCCCAAACTGTTATCACAGTATTATCTTTGTTAACATTTTAAATTTCTCTCTCTTTCCTCTGAGCATGGTATGTCTGACTCCATCTTTCCATGACTGCTGCAAGGAATTCTTCATTGGGCATTCTCAAAGTAGCTTTAGCATCGTACAATCAAATTTCAATCTGAGAACAATCTCTTGATCATCTGTTATGACACTTAAAGTAGCACACCTCATTTGTAGAATGTGCACCTACCATTCACATTTCTGAGTTCTGACTGCATCTTGAAATTATCATGTGCATTTGTTGATTCCATGTATCTTTTGATGTAGTGTATATCTCACTTAAGCCTCTCAGCAGTGAGGAATCTGAAATACAGAGAATTTAAGCAAACTTCTCAAAATCCCTCAGTTAATAAGTGACTGAGCTAGCTTACTCATGCAAGTTTCTTTAGATTGGAAATCTATTTTAAAATCAAAATTTGTCTGTGTAACTCACTTCCCTGATTAAATTATTCAGTTGCTCTCTATCACCAAAAGATTAAGTCTAAATTCTTCAGCATGATACATAAGTCTTTCCATGAATTGACCCCTTTTTATTGCTCCTTTTTCATTTCTTGCTATTTTACATCACAAACTTCTTACAAAGTGCTTCACACAATATATCATTTCACAGTTCTATTCTTTTATTCATACAAGTTCTTTTGACAGAAATGCTGGCTCCATATTTTCTTTAACCTTTATGTTCTCTTTCTTCAGGTCTCGGCTCATTTCTGCTCTTGATGCTTTCTAAGAATACCAGGTGGTTTAAGTGTTCCTCTTCTGTGCTCTACAGCACTCTGAATATTTGCCATCTTATGTATACAGTATTACACAGAAATCAGAGATATTTTGTTTCTTTCTCTTCCACCAGAATGTAAACTACCCGAGGAGAGCAGCTTTATTTTTATCATTTCAGCATTACTATTTCACCATGCCTGTAATGTAATCAATGTAAAATTTAAAAAAATGTGTATTGAACTAAATTCTTTCATAAAACCTGAATCACGGCAAAGAAGACTGGATCTGTCTAGGGGATTATATTTAGCATGAGAATAGTTAATTTATATTTTAATCAGATGTGGAGGGGTCCTACTGGAGGGGGTCCTAGTTTCAATGTTTTTTTGAGAAAACCATCTATTTTAAAGTGACATAATACTTATGATGATAAATTTTACTAAACGTTTAGTTGTTCCAAGCTAAGCTTGGTAATAATTATTTCTTATAACAGCCATGCCACAGAGGCACAATGAATATTTCAGTTATCAAGGGAGGAAGTGGAAGAACAAAAATGTTAAGAAAATCAGAAAACGATGAACCTTTAATAAATGATGACAACGAAGATCAAAGTACTGCAGTCTGATCCCACACACTGTGAACATAAACACAGAGCTTCGGTGTCAGAGTTTACAGAGTTTAGTGTTCTAGTTAGATTAACTTCAATGGAGATTCATAGCAGGAGGACAATGATTTGGAGAAGTCAGATAAGAACTCCCAGTGTTTTTGTTTTGTTTTGTTTTGTTTTGTTTTCTTGTCATAAAGAGATATTTATTGGGACTCGTACAAAAAGGGCAAGCTCAGGAAGGAACATGGCAGAATTACAAAATTATGAAAGCCACAGTCCAGGAAAACCTGGACCAAGGAAGCACTCTTTAAAAATCTTGAGGATGGTAGTACTTTGTATAGCACATAATAAATTTACAGAACTTAATATTTGAGGATGGTAGTAGAAACAATGTTTTGTTTCTTTTTTTAAATGGCACAGTTAATACTTTGAATGTGTGAGACACACCAAGCTATTAACAAAGTTGAAATATATCTAATCAAATCCTGGAACAGATGGAGTATCTGAGCATTCATATGCCTAAGATCAAGGCAAAGTTCAGATAAGTGCTCCCAGTGATCAAAGAAAAACTGAAATGAACAGTTCCAGAAGTTCTCAACTATGCATTCCAAAATTATTACAACAGAGGACTGTATGCTTTCAGAGAATATTGAATGAATTGTTATAACAACATAACCACAAGAGGGCATTTTCATAGTCCAATGGAGCTCTTGTTAGAGTATGGACTTTGTTTTGGAAGTCAGTGGTAAGTAAGAATATTAGAAGTGATTGTGAGTCTCACTTATTATTTGGTTGCATAGCAACTGAACCTTCTTAGAATCAATAAATTTCCATTTTCTAAATCTTTGCTGGTTACAAAAGCTCTTACTATTAAGGCTGAAAATACCTACTCTCCTGGAAGCTAAGGCATGAGCTCATAGTATTGGCTTGAGAAATCCAATACAGGAAACTAAATGTTTCAATTTGGTGATAGTGACAGAGGAAAAAAAGAGAATGTAGATTTTTTTTTTTTTTTTCTAATGGTAGTACCCTTGCGTTTACGGGAAGTAATAGATATCATACCAGCTGTGAACTCTTGGCTGAAGTATCAGCTATAGAAGTGACAGCACACAACTTTCAGTAATAGTAACTCACTGGTTGGTTCTGTTGTGTGAATGGAGTTATGATTTTGCTTGCATAATCTCCTTTTCATGCCCATAATCTGAATATGTTTTTCTACTCGACTTTGATATTTTGTGTGCTAACATTATTTTAATTAATTCATTTTCTTCAAAAATTGGTATACACTTATTACCACTGCTAATGAAGGAAGAACCTTGACTGATGCAGACATGGCACCAACAGATTCTTCAGAAAATTGAGGAATCAAGGACTTATTTTCTAGTTTGCATAAGAATAAATAAAGTAAAAAGAATTCCAGCCAATATTATAGGCTGGGGCTATGGTAGACCATGGCAAAGTACAATATATAAGTAAAATATAACTTGTGACTAGGCATAAAATTAAACTTTTGGAGAACTGAGTTGTTGCTGTAATAAAATCTGAATTCAGGATTTTATGATTGTGCTAAAATAATTGTGAGCCTCTTGCAACTATTTGTCAGAGATAAATGGGGTTAAAAACACAGCAACACAATCAAACTCTCAAATTGTGATTCTAGGGGTTGCTATATCCCTGGGTCAGTCAGGAAAAATAAAGAAATCACTTTGGTTATTTTCCTAGAGAACACTCATTATAAAGAATTAATAAATAAGTATTACAAAGTGAAAAGGAAATCTTGAATAGACCTAGAACTCATAAGTGCAGGAAGGAGCCATCCTCACAAGGGCTAGAAGAACAAAGGGAAGATACTGGAGTTATTAAAATCTAGAATTTTGCAAGAGGAACCCTGACAAAGGGGAGATTCTAACACCGGAACAGGAGCTGGTGCTTTGTTAGTGCTGGTGCCTCAGGAGGCCAGAAGGAAGGCCCCTTGAAGCTGAAACTCAGATTATTGAAAAGTCTGGCTGGGACTATTGTCTTTGAGGGGGCAAAATGAAGCTAATTCTGAGAGAGTAGAAAACAACTAGAAACTAGAACAAAGTGCAGCCAGCAGGTGTAAAACTATAAGGAAGAGGCTGACGGGAAGGAAAAATTTCTTCAACTACTGACTTCTCTTTTCTGCTCTCTCACTAACGCCCACTATTGGTGAAACCTACATGGACTCAGTTTGCAAAAAAGCAAAACAAAGCAAAAAAAAAAAAAAAAAGTTTTGAGTTTCCAGTACCACAAAATACCACAAAATAGAGCAAAAAACGGTGGATGTGGAACTGTGTGAGACCATAGTTGAGTAGACACATAGCACATATGATGATTTACAATGTTAATTGAATTTGCCAGTTCTTGTTATGTGAAATTAATTGATC
The DNA here is from genome assembly GCF_028023285.1 of Balaenoptera ricei. Lineage (NCBI taxonomy): Eukaryota > Metazoa > Chordata > Mammalia > Artiodactyla > Balaenopteridae > Balaenoptera > Balaenoptera ricei. The sequence continues at coordinate 47,412,909 of NC_082656.1, read as the reverse complement.
ATAAAAGAATGGAGATCTAATAAATAGAATGTAGAAAATGTTTGGATTTAGGGAACTCCTCCCCTTTATTTCTGGCCTTTTTGGATTTGGAAGGTGTAATGTAACTTAAGTGTGCCTCCCCAGTTTGTTTGCCTGGTGATCCAAAAGTCTACCAACACTGTGTATTTCCAAAGGCAAGAAACAAGCTCCACCTGACCCAAAATGCAAAGCAAGCAACTCTTAAGAGGTGTTGGAAGTATGTATGGCAAAATGGACTTCTTTATGGAAGATGTAACAAGCCACATTCTTAAAATCATAGAGAAGTCTCCTAGGAGCTCCAGAAGAGAATGACCAAATACAAAGGACAATAATTGAGTAGGCAAAACTTTCCTGGGATTATCTGATCATCTAAGCATTCATTATAGTGCGTTGCTAGAAGCATTACATTGCAGATTGGAAGTGTGATTTTGGAAACAAGGCAGGAACAAGCTCTGAAGCAAAAACTAACTTGCATGAGCAATTAGATCGCATTCCAGAATGCCCCGTTATCCCTGTGCATCTCTTAACACACGCCTATAAAGAAAGGTCATTGTGGCTAAAAGGAAATAAAGCAAGAGAAGGGTGGGAAGTCTGTTAAACTGAGTCCACGATATCCAGTATTTGTTCTGGCCAAGGATCACTATGCAATGAATTCTTTGGATTCAGTTAGTTTACAAAATAGATCAAATGTAACTTTGCTTTCAGAGAAATCTCAAAACAATAGACAAAGAGCTATAATTGTTCAACTACTTAGCCAATCTCTAGGACCTCAAATTTGCATTAACAAAAAGAACAGTGCCCAAAGCAAGACATCTTTTTAATTCTTTTCTTCATTGCCATGCAAGACAGTGGACCAGGGAGGTTCTCCTGAAAGCAGAGCTGTGGCAGGATAATTGACTAATCAAATAAATTATATCAAATGAGGATTTTTAAAACATACTTATTTTGGGGAATATTCTACCACTTGTATATATAACCATTTCCCCTTTCCCTCCTTTAAAAAAAGTGTCCCTTTGTGTTGTAATAGTTTTAATGGGCTTGATAAATTTATCCACTGGATATATGCCTTAGTTTCTTTTTGTATGATCATTTTTAGTCAATTGAACAAGAAAGCTGTTTTGAATTTGGGGCAACTTGGCTTAGACTCTTTTAACTAACCAGCTTTCCCATGGATAAGTGACAGGATTGCTATGAGGATTAAATGTATAGCATTTATTATCAGTGTCTGATCAATAGTAAGCAGTAAGTTCATTACAGTTATAACAAAAATAAAGTATATTTATACCCCAGCTCCTCAATTTAGTCCTATTTTTAACAAATGGGTTACCATCTACCATAGCAGCATTCTCTGATATCTACATCTCTTTGCTTGTTTTTTCTGCTTCTATGACTTTTCTATCTGAGTAGATGGCTCACTTAAGCTATCAGTAGGCAAAGGAATCAAACTTCAGTTTACCTTGTACACTAGACTGCTGACTCCTCAATATCTGAGTCAATGTCCCAATATCATATCTCATTCTTATCATGCTCACCCTTATGCCCATCACACAAGCGTCTTTTCTAATATCCTGACATTTCTTTCCATAGACTTCACAAATTATTATGATGAGTACAAGGGACCCTCAGCATGAAGGAACAAAGCACACAGCAGGGAATCTATAGAGTTAGAGTTTGGCCATCAAAATACGGAACAGTAGGATTTCGGCAAACAAGCAGTAAAAATGGGTATTGGGAGAGATAAGAAAGGAGGAGAAAGAAGGAAAAACATTTAGCTGATAATATAAACAGGACTACTTTACATAAACATGAAATAAGCCTCCTGTTAAGGAAATATTGCCATCTAGTGTGAACTAATTTCACATGCAGCCCTATTGCCACTAGAGTGTACTAGAGTGTTGCTAGTACACTTTATTGAAAATAGACCACATCTGCAGAATGTAGATTTATCATTAAATTCTGTAAGTTTTAAAAAAATGCTGATGTAATCCTATATTATTTTAGCTAAATTGAGTATTTTCACATAATATCAAGAACAAAATAGCATAAAATGCAATACCTTAATAATTTAAAGAAATAATAAATAAAAACTTAATCCACAGACTCAGTTTATTATTCTTCAGATTTCACCCTTGAGGTTTTCCTGTTTTCTCCCTTTAATGATTTAGGTACAAATCCTGTTCTGTTTCTTTAATGTTACATTCATGAAAGTATTTTCACCTGCAGTGAAAAAGAAGAGTATGTGTTTTATATTTTATTTTTTCTTTTTCGAATATTCTGCCAAATAGAATTTTAAAAAATATTCAAAAGGAATTATTTTTGCAATTTATTCCATAAAAAACAAAAACAATGTTTTTTCTCCTAAAAGTGAAGAATAATGCTAAAATTCTTTATGTGACTGACAGAGCAGTTGGTATAAATCAATAATTCTCTTTCTGTTTTAAGATATTTCTTAGAAGTAGAAAGATACATAGTATAAATAGATTAACATTCCATTTTCTTTCCTTGTATAGTACTTGCAACTAGCCCACATTTCTCAATTACTAACTTACATGAATTTAAGATATACTACTTTTAACTTGGGGCTAACCTATTATGTTTAGATAAATTTTTAATTATAAAATTTTCAAACTAACAAAAACATATTTTAAAAGAAAAATAATGTGACAGCATTGCACCTTGCAGCATGATTTTTCCTTTTGGATTTAATTTATTTTGGAAACCTATTTTTAAATAATTCTTTCAGAGAAGATTTTTAAAATTTTTGATTGGATTATCAATATTTAATTATTAATCTTAAGGAATATTTAGCAGGTAATAGAATCCTTTATTTGATATCATTTGATATTGAAGATGTTAGTCCATTTTTATCTTGTCTCTGTTTCTACAAAAATATTCACTTTGAGTCAACTTGTTGATCCATTTTGGGAAATGGATCTTTCTTTCTAGTAGGTTCTAAGATTTTCTCTTCATCTTTGGTGTTGTGCAATTTCACTACTGTATGTCTAGAAACTGATTTCTTTTTTGTTTATCTAGATCAGAACCTTGTGCGATATTTCATTCTCTGCGATCTGAGTATCAATATTGACTTGATGGTTGAACATGACATGATGGGTTGGCTTACTCTTCCTAGAATCCCACACCCTCATCCCATGCATGTGGAAGGATGATAAAGATCTTTGAAAGCTTCTACGTGAAACTTAGGATTCAATATTCAATATAATTGTGAGAGATTTGTAAGACAGAGGTAAACTAGAGATCATCTGCCTGTTCATTTTGATTTCTTCTACTAATGAGCAAGATGAGGAAAATGTTAGTTAACACTACAATATTATTCAAGTATTCCTTCCCAGCCTTCTGATGTCAAGAGCCAGTTTCATTTGGCCAATTCTGGTAACTGTGGAGACTTTGTTCCTTGTGAATTTAAGGTTCTTGCTTCATTGTGAAAGAATTTGGAGACAAAGTGATAGTAAGAAGTGGATTTATTTAGAGAGAAACACACTCCACAGACACAGTGTGGGCCATCTCAGAAGGCAAGAGAGAGAGCCTTGAAATATGGTGTGGTTAGTTTTTATGGGCTGGATAATTTCATAGGCTAATAAGTGAGAGGATTATTCCAATTATTTTGTGGAAGGGGTGGAGATTTCCAGGGATTGGGCCACCATCCACTTTTTGGCCATTTATGTTTAGCCTCAGAACTGTCATGGCGCTGGTGGGTGTGTCATTTAGCATGCTAATGTATGACAATGATCATATAATGGGGCTCAAGGTCTCAGCCATCTTGGATCTATTTAGTTCTAAGCAGTTTTTGTCATGTCCTACGGCCATGTCATTCTTTTAAAAGTTGTGCCCTGCCCCCTTCCCTCCTACTTCATCTTGATTTTGACTTTCTTATCTCTTTTTTCCACCACATAGTGTCCTTCATGCCACAAAAACAGGTGTTACCAGGACTTCTTCTTGTCACCCTATGTGAATTAAGGCTTGGGAAACTTACACAAATGCTGATACTCTGCTACTGCTATTACTGTAATACAGTCCTTTGTCTCTGACCCAGGATTCTTGTGTCTTCTTCTCCTACTCAGGAAACTGGAATGCTAATTTGTTAACTTGCAAGTACAGTAAAATCTCAGACCTTTCAGCTTTCTTTGCATAAGGATGTATCTTGATCTCAATATTGCCAGTATTGATCTCAGAGACAGTGGTCTTGCTCCTTGCTTTAAATCCTGGTATATTTTTAAAATATATAATATACACTTACTTTCATTCTGATTTAATATCTTTTACCAACTCTAGAAATGTCTTATCAAAACATTAATTGAATATTGCATTTGCTGCATCTTATTTATTATTACTTTTGAGAATTCTTTTTATACATGTACTGACACATTTATCTTCAAGGTCTCTTGAATTCTCTTAGTTATTATCCATCTTTTCAATTTCTCATGTTGCATTTTATAATATCCTCAGTTTTGTCTCCTAGCTTATCAATTCCCTTTCCCTCTGTATATATCTTTAAAGTAAACTGCCTAAGGGGATTTAGATTTGAAAGTCTACGTTTTTCTTTAATAGAAATAAAATTTTGGTTCTTTTTCACATCTGCTTGTACTCTTTCATATTATCTCATTCTTTTATATCTCTAATCTTATAAGCTTTTAATCATTTTAAATAAATCTATTTTTAAAATATTTTCTTTCTGGGCTTCCCTGGTGGCGCAGTGGTTGCGAATCTGCCTGCCAATGCAGGGGACACGGGTTCGAGCCCTGGTATGGGAAGATCCCACATGCCGCGGAGCTACTAGGCCCGTGAGCCACAATCACTGAGCCTGCGCGTCTGGAGCCTGTGCTCCGCAACAAGAGAGGCCGCGACAGTGAGAGGCCTGTGCACCGTGATGAAGAGTGGCCCCTGCTTACCGCAACTAGAGAAAGCCCTCGCACAGAAACGAAGACCCAACACAGCCAATAAATAAATAAATAAAATAAATAAATTTTAAAAGTATATATTTTCTTTCTGATTACAGTACTATTAGCTCAAGGTCTTAGAGTCTGTTATCATTTTTGTTTTATCTGCATATTCTAAATTATCATTGATTGCTTCCTCACATATTTTGTAATTTTGAATTACTCATATTTTAGAAGGTCTGTGTGATTTTGCAACCTGGTTTGAGGAAGCCTCTTTCTGAAATACTTATGTGGATCCATCTTTTGTCCCTGAATAGGCATTCCACTTCAAGCCTTAATTTTATATGCCCAACATCTCTCCCATAGCAACCACACCACATACTTCCCTTAGTAACCACAGCAACACTTGCTGTGTCTGGTGTCTCAAAACCACTCTCAAGTTAATTGATTAGCTAAAATGACTCACAAGACTCAGTAGCATGTGATAGTATAGCTAAGATTTATTACATCAAAGGATACAGAGCATGATCAATATGAAAAAAAAAATGCACTGGTGGAATCCAGAGGGATCAGGTGCAAGTGTTCAAGTCATTCCCTTACCAAGTCTCACAGGCTACATCTTGCTCTCTTGCACCAAATATAAGGATACATGCAAAATGCCTCAGCTCAAGGAAGCTCATTAGAATCTCAGGATCCAAGTCTTTTTTGGATGACGTGTCACATAGACACATTCTACTACACAACCAGTCATGACAATAGCAGCTTAGCATCCTGACAGTAAAAGCAGGTGCATCATTATTAGCCTTGAAGGTTCCACAAAGTCATCCTCACAGGTCCTGAAAACCTGGTACAGCATATCCCATTGCTCTGGATGTACAAAACTACCATCAATCAGTAATATAAGAATATTCTCAAGATCTTAGTTTCCAGGATTTGGTCAGTCTGGGTTCCAAGTGACTGTAGAGACATGCAAGGACTAAGAAGCCAAAACTGCCATGTTGATCACTTCTCACACCAGCTTTTGGCTCAGTTTTTCACTTGCTTGTTTAATTCTGTTATTTGGGTACTTTACTTTATTGTTTATAATTATAATAACCAAAATATTGTTTTATTTTATTTAGCATTTGTAAGTGTTTTTAGAAGTCTTTTTTAGTTTTTCTTAGTTCTCCATCTTGCCCTTTATATATTTCTTTATAAAAAGGGCTCTTATTTTAGATTACATAATTATTTGTGCATACCTGTGTAACTCAACTTTTCTCAGAGTGATAATTAAGAGCTGAGTGTGTGGAAGTTTGCTTACAGAGTACATTCAGTGAAAACAACTTAATAATAAACTTTTTATCTACCTATCTCTCATCTACCATCTATCTTCACTTGTTAAAGAGCTATAATGAAAAAGTTGTAGTCCCAGAAGTGAAATAATTAGCTAAGACATTAAAAAAATATTGACATGTTATGTGTACTCTTCTACAATTTTATCTTTTGCCTCACAAATCATTCTAGTTCAAGAAAAAAGAGGAATATTTCAAAGAGGTGAATTATCTTTTCTACACCATCAAAAGTCATAAATTCTTCTTTAGATTAGATTTCATTTGAATTTTCAATGGAGATAATACTATTTTTGGAAAAATTTTAAGTTATACTTCAATGTAATTTTAATATTAATATTTCATATGTCATATCCTTAACATTTCCATAGTTTTCTTAAACATATTAATTTGGAACTTATGAATTTTCACTAAAAGTTAAGTTGTGTTTTGCATATGCTGCATTCCTCAGTTATAACTGGAGTTCCTCTAGAAACATTTGTGTAGCTTTCTCCTTATTAGCTGGATCCCTGTTTACTCTGGTTTATTATTTTGTATCAACTGGGACTTTAATAAAAATAACTTTTCAATTCCATAATTGCTGGAAAATATTACACATTTCGAAAAATCTATTAAAAATAAAATTATAATGAAGGTATAACAGCCTCAGGTGAATTACTAGGATGAAGATTGAAAATTTACTTGTCTTGTTTGTTCATTTTTTCATTCAATTCATTTACTGGGCAACTACTATGTGGTCAGTCTGCTGTCCTAAACACTGAGGATATAGAATTGAGCAAAACAAATAAAAATTGAGATGCTCTCATAGGGATTACCATACATTTTGGATTTAAACCCTTGGAGAAAATTATCATGTAACACTAGTGCAATATTTCTGTTCAGAAAGAAATGATCATCTTTTGAATGAATCTATGGAGTGTTGTCTTCTTTTGACCCACTTTATCCACTACAATGCCCCAAATTGACCCGTTTGTAAAAAATGGATATTAATACACATCTAAAAGATGGACAATTATTCTCGTGGAAATTAATTCTTGACAAAAAATCATATTTTGCTTCACTCCAAAACACTAATTTAAAATGGTACGTTCAGTGTTTCAACTCGTTCTGATGGTCTGTTTACCTCTGGAAAGGAGAGCATGGCATTGTTGCTTTTCTTCTTGGAGTACTCTTCCTATTCTTTGTAACAGAATACATTCTTATTCAACTTTTAAGAAAGAAATCCAATACTAAAGCTTACATGCATCCTACTGATCTCCTCCACTATCCTGAGGGAAGTAACCATCTCTCTAATGAGCTATTATTATATCATATGGTCACCTTTAAAATTCATCTAACATATTCACAGATGCAGAGAACAAACTAGTGGTAAAGAGTGGGGAAAAGAAAGGAGGGGAGGAACAAAATAGCAGTGGAAGATTAAAATGTACAAACTACTATGTATAAAATAAATGAGCCATAAGGATATATTGTAAGGCACAGGGAAATAAAGCCATTATCTTATAATAACTTTAAATGGAGTATAATCTATAAAAGTATTGAATCACTATTTTCTACACCTGAAACTAATATAATATTGTAAATCAACTTGACATCAATTTAAAAATCTATCTAACATTATATTGTGTTAATTAATTTATTTAGTTATATAATTCCCTTTTGATAAGTTGTGAACTCCTAAAACGTAGTTTGTTAATGATTTGTCCATTTTTTATTTCTTTAGTGAGCTACTACTATATCATATGGTCACCTTAAAAGTCCATATAACATATTATATTGCATTTATAATTTCTTTCTGTGTCTATTTATCTATTTATTTATATTGTTACCCCCTTACATAGGTTGGGAACTTATAAAATGTACAGTTTGTTAATATTTGTCCATATTTATTTCCCTGAAGCACAAGGCATAGTGTTGGGCACAGTTTAGCTCATATAGTAATATGCTGTTTTATTAAAATTTAATGAATGTCACACAAAATGTTGGAAGTGCAAAGACTTTCTAAACTGTTTTATTACCTTTGTAGGCTTGAGTAATATGAAACATATTGCTTGATATGTTTCATTTTTTAATTGAAATATGTTTGTTTCATTAATCTATGATATTATAATTTCATTCTATAGTGGAAAACAGAGTGTTGGTTTTGTTTTTGAAATTTTTTGTTTTGTTTTGTGTTAGAACTGAGTGTCTTGCCAGAATGTTGAAATTGTATAATAATTCTATTGAAAACAATGTGTCTTATTACTAGGAACTACAACTGAATAACTGTATCTTAGATAGATTATAATAAAGGCTGCTTCTCTTGGTAGGCTTTAAATGTCTAACCTCTCCATGAATGATGGATATCAAAAATAGAATGGGAGGTAAGAATTGAATAAGTCAGGCTAGGACATTTTTACTTTTTTAAGTGAGAAAAACATATGTTAGCTGTGGTGCACAAGCTGTACTTTAAAAATAAGCTTTTAAAATACTTTACATCATTCACTTGGTAATGGGGTATTTTTATTATTCTTTAATAAAGCTTTTCTAAAATTTCCTCTTCTTTTCAACTCTTTCAGGAGGAAAAAAGTGGGGGGTTTTATTGATGCTTGATTCTCTGTGCACTGCTGCTAGAATGGTGTTAGCATAGAGTAAGATATCCTCAATGCGATTCATGAATTGATGGTAAGGTCATGTACCAGAAGCCCTTCCCTAATAGGAGATTCATCTTCCAAGATGAGTTTGGAGTTTCTGGTATTTTTCTCAATTCAAGAATGTGAAAGCTCTTTAATTCGTGGTTTATAGTCACACCTACACTCAGACTTTTAAGTGCCTAAAATATGCAGAGGTGTACTTAGTGATGTTTCAATGTTTTAAGAAAAATTGTCAGAGCAGATGATTTGCCCCCCAAGAATTGTACGTACATCAATGAGAGTCAAAACTCACAAGCTTTGTTTATTGTCATCAATGATTATTAATTAACAGCTTGGGTTAGTAGAACTTACCATGGGAGGCAATAAGGGCTAAATGAAGAAATAGTAATAAAATAGTATTTAGAATAATCTGGGAATTTCTAAATGATTAATAGATCTATCTCATATTTTCAAAATTTTGATATTTTTTGGAGGATGTATCAGAAAATATTAAAAGTATAAAAAATTAAAAATAAAAAACATAAGAATTTTCCTATTCTACCAATTGTATTCCCTGTTTAACTACCAAATGAATTTATGCTCATGCTTAAATTTATTTTATTTTTCTAATATTGTTGGTCATGTATTAGAACTTAATAGAGAAAATAGACCCTGTTTCCTTGGTATCCATGATTATACTGTCCTTAAAGATCTCTTTTTTACTGTATATTAGTTAGAGCTTGTGAAACACAAGAGAGACAATTATAATAGCTCAAGCAAATAAGGATTTATTTATCTCATGCAAAAATAAATCTACAGGTGGTACTCTAAGAAAGAAATTCTGCCTCAATAATGACAGGGAATGGTCTCTTTTTTTTTTAACATCTTTATTGGGGTATAATTGCTTTGCAATGGTGTGTTAGTTTCTGCTTTATAACACAGTGATTCAGCTATACATGTACATACATCCCCATATCTCCTCCCTCTTGCGTCTCCCTCCCACCTTCCCTATCCCACCCCTCTATGTGGTCACAAAGCACCGAGGAGATCTCCCTGTGCTATGCGACTGCTTCCCACTAGCTATCTATTTCACATTTGGTAGTGTATATAAGTCCATGCCACTCTCTCACTTCATCCCAGCTTACGCTTCCTCCACCCCGTGTCCTCAGGTCCATTCTCTATGTCTGCGTCTTTATTCCTGTCCTGCCCCTAGGTTCTTCAGAACCTTTTTTTTTTTTTTTTTCTTAGATTCCATATATATGTGTTAGCATACGATATATGTTTTTCTCTCTCTGACTTATTTCACTCTGTATGAAAGACTCTAGGTCCATGCACTTCACTACAAATAACTCAATTTCATTTCTTTTTATGGCTGAGTAATATTACATTGTATATATGTGCCACATCTTCTTTATCCATTCATCCGCTGATGGACATGGTTGCTTCCATGTCCGGGCTATTGTAAATAGGGCTGCAATGAACATTGTGGTACATGTCTCTTTTTGAATTATGGTTTTCTCAGGGTATATGCCCAGTAGTGGGACTGCTGGGTCATATGGTAGTTCTATTTTTAGTTTTTTCAGGAACCACTATACTGTCCTCCATAGTGGCTGTATCAATTTACATTCTCACCAACAGTGCAAGAGGGTTCCCATTTCTCCACACCCTTTGTAGCATTTATTGTTTGTAGATTTCTTGAGGATGGCCATTCTGACCAGTGTGAGGTGATACCTCATTGTAGTTTTGATTCACATTTCTCTAATAATTAATGATGTTGAGCATTCTTTCATGTGTTTGTTGGCAATCTGTATATCTTCTTTGGAGAAATGTCTATTTAGGTCTTCTGCCCATTTTTGGATTGGGTTTTTTGTTTTTTTGATATTGAGCTGCTTGTATATTTTGGAGCTTAATCCTTTGTCAGATATTTCGTTGGCAAATATATTCTCCTATTCTGAGGGTTGACTTTTCATCTTGTTTATGGTTTCATTTGCTGTGCAAAAGCTTCTAAGTTTCTTTAGCCCCATTTTTTATTTCTGTTTTTATTTCCATTACTCTAGGAGGTGGGTCAAAAAGGATCTTGCTGTAATTTATGTCAGAGTGTTCTTCCTATGTTTTCCTCTAAAGGTTTTATAGTGTCCAGTCTTACATTTAGGTCTTTAATCCTTTTTGAGTTTATTTTTGTGTATGGTGTTAGGAAGTGTTCTAATTTCATTCTTTTACATGTAGCTGTCCAGTTTTCCCAGCACCACTTATTGAAGAGACTATCTTTTCCCCATTGTATATTCTTGCCTCTTTTATCAAAGACAAGGCGACCGTATATGCATCAGTTTATCTCTAGGCTTTCTATACTGTTCCATTGATTTATATTTCTGTTTTTGTTCCAGCATCTTGATTACTGTAGCTTTGTAGTATAGTCTGAATTCAGGGAGCCTGATTCCTCCAGCTCCGTTTTTCTTTCTCAAGATTGCTTTGGCTATTTGGGGTCTTCTGTGTTTCCATACAAATTGTGAAATTTTCTGTTCTAGTTTGGTGAAAAATGCCATTGGTAGTTTGACAGGGATTGAATTGAATCTGTAGATTGCTTTGGGTAGTACAGTCATTTTCACAATTTCATTCTTCCAATCCAAGAACATGGTATATCTCTCCATCTGTTGGTATCATCTTTAATTTTTTCATCAGTGTCTTATAGTTTTCTGCATACAAGTCTTTTATCTCCCTAGGTAAGTTTATTCCTAGGCAAATTCTTCTTTTTGTTGCAATGGGAAATGGGAGTGTTTCCTTAATTTCTCTTTCAGATTTTCATCATTAGTGTATAGGAATGAGAGAGATTTCTGTGCATTAATTTTGTATCCTGCTACTTTACCAAATTCATTGATTAGCTCTAGTAGTTTTCTGGCAGCATCTTAGGATTCTCTATGTATAGTATCATGTCATCTGTGAACAGTGACAGTTTTACTTCTTCTCTTCTGATGTGGTTTCCTCATTTCTTTTTCTTCTCTGATTGCTGTCACTAAAACTTCCAAAAGTATGTTGAATAATAGTGGTGAGAGTGGACAACCCTGTCTTGCTCCTGATTTAGAGGAAATGGTTTCAGTTTTTCACCATTGAGAATGGTGTTGGCTGTGGGTTTGTCCTATATGGCCTTTATTATGTTGAGTTAAGTTTCCTCTATGCCTATATTCTGGATAGTTTTTATCATAAATGGGTGTTGAATATTGTTGAAAGCTTTTTCTGCATCAATTGAGATTACCACATGGTTTTTCTCATTTAATTTGTTAATATGGTGTATCACATTGATTGATTTGCATATATTGAAGAATCCTTGCATTCCTGGTATTAACCCCACTTGATCATGCTGTATGATCTTTTTAATGTGATGTTGAATTCTGTTTACTACTATTTGGTTGAGGATTTTTGCATCTGTGTTTACCAGTGATATTGGCCTGTAGTTTTCTTTTTTTGTGACATCTTTGTCTGGTTCTGGTATCAGGGTGATGGTGGCCTCATAGAATGAGTTTGGGAGTGTTCCTCCCTCTACTACACTTTGGAAGAGTTTGAGAACAATAGGTGTTAGCTCTTCTCTAAATGTTTGATAGAATTGGCTTGTGAAGCCATCTTGTCCGGGGTTTTTGTTTGCTGCAAGATTTTTAATCACAGTTTCAATTTCAGTGCTTGTGACTGGTCTATTTATATTTTCTATTTCTTCCTGGTTCAGTCTCAGAAGGTTGTGCTTTTCTAAGAATTTGTCCATTTCTTCCAGTTTGTCCATTTTATTGACATATAGTTGTTTGTAGTAATCTCTCATGATCCTTTGTATTTCTGAAGTGTCAGTTGTTGCTTCTCCTTTTTCATTTCTAATTCTGTTGATATGAGTATTCTTCTTTTCCTTGAGGAGTCTGGCTAATGGTTATCAATTTTGTTTATCTTCTCAAAGAACCAGCTTTTTATTTATTGATCTTTGCTATTTCCTTCATTTCTTTTTCATTTATTTCTGATCTGATCTTTATAATTTCTTTCCTTCTGCTAACTTAGGGTTTTTCTTATTCTTCTTTCTCTAATTACTTTAGGTGTATGGTTAGGTTGTTTGTTCGAGATTTTTATTGTTTCTTGAGGTAGGATTGTATTGCTAAAAACTTCCCTCTAGAACTGCTTTTGCTGCATCCCATAGGTTTTGGGTTGTCGTGTTTTCATGGTCATTTGTTTCTCGGTATTTTTGATTTCCTCTTTGATTTTTTCAGTGATCTCTTGGTTGTCTAGTAGCGTATTGTTTAGCCTCCATGTGTTTTTATTTTTACAGATTATTTCCTGTAATTGATATCTAGTCTCATAGCGTTGTGGTCAGAAAAGATATTTCATATGATTTCAATTTTCTTAAATTTACCAAGTCTTGATTTGTGACCCAAGATATGATCTATCCTGGAGAATGTTCCATGAGCACTTGAGAGGAAAGTGTATTCTGTTGTGTTTGGATGGAATGTCCTATAAATATCAATTAAGTCCATCTTGTTTAATGTATCATTTAAAATTTGTGTTACTTTATTTATTTCATTTTGGTTGATCTGTCTTTTGGAGAAATTGGGATGTTAAAATCCTCTACTATTATTGTGTTACTGTTCATTTCCCCTTTTATGGCTGTTAGCATTTGCCTTATGTATTGAGGTGCTCCTATGTTGGGTACATACAATATTACCATTGTTATATCTTCTTGGATTGATCCCTTGAACATTATGTAGTGTCCTTCTTTGTCTCTTGTAGTAGTTTTGTCTGATATGAGAATTGCTACTCTAGCTTTATTTTGATTTCCATTTGCATGGAATTTCTTTTTCCATTCCCTAACTTTCAGTGTATATGCGTCCTTAGGTCTGAAGTGGGTCTTGTAGACAGCATATATACAGGTTTAGTTTTTGTATCCATTCAGCCAGTTTATGTCTTTTGGTTGCAGAATTTAACCCATTTACGTTTAAGGTAATTATTGATATATATGTTCTTTTTTTTTTTTTTTTTTTGAAAACACTTAAGGGTCTTTATTATGGTAGCTTTTTTTTTAACATCTTTAGTGAAGTATAATTGCTTTACAATGGTGTGTTAGTTTCTGCTTTAAAACAAAGTGAATCAGTTATATATATACATATGTTCCCATATCTCTTCCCTCTTGCATCTCCCTCCCTCCCACCCTCCCTATCCCACCCCTCTAGGTGGTCACAAAGCACCGAGCTGATCTCCCTGTGTTATGCAGCTGCATCCCACTAGCTATCTATTTTACATTTGGTAGTCTATATATGTCCATGACACTCTCTCACCCTGTCACATCTCACCCCTCCCCCTCCCCATATCCTCAAGTCCATTCTCTAGTAGGTCTGTGTCTTTATTCCCATCTTGCCACTAGGTTCTTCATGACCTTTTTTTTTTTTTTTCCTTAGTTTCCATATATATGTGTTAGCATACTGTATTTGTTTTTCTCTTTCTGACTTACTTAACTCTGTATGACAGACTCTAACTCCATCCACCTCATTACAAATACCTCCATTTCATTTCTTTTTATGGCTGAGTAATATTCCATTGTATATATGGGCCACATCTTCTTTATCCATTCAACTGATGATGGACACTTTGGTTGCTTCCATGTCTTGGCTATTTTAAATAGAGCTGCAATGAACATTTTGGTACATGATTCTTTTTCAATTATAGTTTTCTCAGGGTATATGCCCAGTAGTGGCATTGCTGGGTCGTATGGTAGTTCTATTTTTCGTTTTTAAGGAACGTCCATACTGTTCTCCATAGTGGCTGTATCAATTTACATTCCCACCTACAGTGCAAGAGTGTTCCCTTTTCTCCACACCCTCTCCAGCATTTGTTGTTTCTAGATTTTTTGCTGATGGCCATTCTGACCGGTGTGAGATGATACCTCATTGTAGTTTTGATTTGCATTTCTCTAATGATTAAGGATGTTGAGCATTCTTTCATGTGTCTGTTGGCCATCTGTATATCTTCTTTGGAGAAATGTCTATTTAGGTCCTCTGCCCATTTTTGAATTGGGTTGTTTGTTTTTTTGTTCTTGAGCTGCATGAGCTGCTTACAAATCTTGGAGATTAATCCTTTGTCAGTTGTTTCATTTGCAAATATTTTCTCGCATTTTAAGGGTTGTCTTTTGGTCTTGTTTATGGTTTCCTTTGCTGTGCAAAAGCTTTTAAGTTTCATTAGGTCCCATTTGTTTATTTGTGTTTTTATTTCCATTTCTCTAGGAGCTGGGTCAAAAAGGATCTTGCTGCGATTTATGTCATAGATGTTCTGCCTATGTTTTCCTCTAAGAGTTTGATAGTGTCTGGCTTTACACTTAGGTCTTTAATCCATTTTGAGTTTATTTTTGTGTATGGTGTCAGGGAGTGTTCTAATTTCATACTTTTACATGTACCTGTCCAATTATCCCAGCACCACTTATTGAAGAGACTGTCTTTTCTCCACTGTATATGCTTGCCTCCTTTATCAAAGATAAGGTGACCATATGTGCGTGGGTTTATCTCTGGGATTTCTATCCTGTTCCATTGATCTATATTTCTGTTTTTGTGCCAGTACCAAACTGTCTTGATTACTGTAACTTTGTAATATAGTCTGAAGTCAGGGAGCCTGGTTCCTCCAGCTCCATTTTTCTTTCTCAAGATTGCTTTGGCTATTCGGGGTCTTTTGTGTTTCCATACAAATTGTGAAATTTTTTTTTCTAGTTCTGTGAAAAATGCCTGTGGTAGTTTGATAGGGATTGCATTGAATCTGTAGATTGCTTTGGGTAGTAGAGTCATTTTCATAATGTTGATTCTTCCAATCCAAGAACATGGTATATCTCTCCATCTATTTGTATCATCTTTAATTTCTTTCATCAGTGTCCTATAATTTTCTGCATACAGGTCTTTTGTCTCCTTAGGTAGGTTTATTCCTAGATATTTTATTCTTTTTGTTGCAATGGTAAACGGGAGTGTTTTCTTAATTTCACTTTCAGATTTTTCATCATTAGTATATAGGAATACAAGAGATTTCTGTGCATTAATTTTGTATCCTGCTACTTTACCAAATTCATTAATTAGCTCTAGTAGTTTTCTAGTGGCAGTTTTAGGATTCTTTATGTATAGTATCATGCCATCTGCAAACAGTGACAGCTTTACTTCTTCTTTTCCGATTTGGATTCCTTTTATTTCTTTGTCTTCTCTGATTGCTGTGGCTAACACTTCCAAAACTATGTTGAATAATAGTGGTGAGAGTGGGCAACCTTGTGTTGTTCCTGATCTTAGTGGAAATGGTTTCAGTTTTTCACCATTGAGGAAAATGTTGGCTGTGGGTTTGTCATATATGGCCTTTATTATGTTGAGGAAAGTTCCCTCTATGCCTACTTTCTGCAGGGCTTTTATCATAAATGGGTGTTGAATTTTGTCGAAAGCTTTCTCTGCATCTATTGAGATGATCATATGGTTTTTCTCCCTCAATTTGTTAATATGATGTATCACGTTGATTGATTTGCATATATTGAAGAATCCTTGCATTCCTGGGATAAACCCCACTTGATCATGCTGTATGATTCTTTTAATATGCTGTTAGATTCTGTTTGCTAGTATTTGGTTTAGAATTTTTGCATCTATGTTTATCAGTGATATTGGCCGTAGTTTTCTTTTTTGTGACATCTTTGTCTGGTTTTGGTATCAGGGTGATGGTGGTCTCGTAGAATGAGTTTGGGAGTGTTCCTCCCTCTACTATATTTTGGAAGAGTTTGAGAATGATAGGTGTTAGCTCTTCTCTAAATGTTTGATAGAATTCGCCTGTGAGTCCATCTGGTCCTGGGCTTTTGTTTGTTGGAAGATATTTTATCACAGTTTCAATTTCAGTGCTTGTGATTGGTCTGTTCATATTTTCTATTTCTTCCTGGTTCAGTCTTGGTAGGTTGTGCATTTCTAAGAATCTGTCCATTTCTTCCAGTTTGTCCATTTTATTGGCATAGAGTTGCTTGTAGTAATCTCTCATGATCGTTTGTATTTCTGCAGTGTCAGTGGTTACTTCTCCTTTTTCATTTCTAATTCTATTGATTTGAGTCTTCTCCCTTTTTCTCTTGATGAGTCTGGCTAAAGATTTATCAATTTTGTTTATCTTCTCAAAGAACCAGCTTTTAGTTTCATTGATTTTTGCTATTGTTTACTTCATTTCTTTTAAATTTATTTGTGATCTGATCTTTATGATTTCTTTCCTTCTGCTAGCTTTGGGGTTTTTTTGCTCTTCTTTCTCTAATTGCTTTAGGTGCAAGGTTAGGTTGTTTATTTGAGATGTTTCCTGTTTCTTGAGGTAGGCTTGTATTGCTATAAACTTCCCTCTTAGAACTGCTTTTTCTGCATCCCATAGGTTTTGGGTCGTCATGTCTCCATTGTCATTTGTTTCTAGGTATTTTTTGATTTCCCCTTTGATTTCTTCAGTGATCACTTCGTTATTAAGTAGTGTATTGTGTAGCCTCCATGTGTTTGTATTTTTTACAGATCTTTTCCTGTAATTGATATCTAGTCTCATAGCGTTATGGTCGGAAAAGATACTTGATATGATTTCAATTTTCTTAAATTAACCAAGGCTTGATTTGTGACCCAAGATATGATCTATCCTGGAGAAAGTTCCATGAGCACTTGAGAAAAATGTGTATTCTGTTGTTTTTGGGTGGAATGTCCTATAAGTATCAATTAAGTCCATCCTGTTTAATGTATCATTTAAAGTTTGTGTTTCCTTATTTACTTTCATTTTCGATGATCTGTCCATTGGTGAAAGTGGGGTGTTAAAGCCCCCTACTATGATTGTGTTGCTGTCGATTTCCCCTTTTATGGCTGTTAGTATTTGCCTTATGTATTGAGGTGCTCCTATGTTGGGTGCATAAATATTTACAATTGTTATACCTTCCTCTTGGATCGATCCCTTGATCATTATATAGTGTCCTTCTTTGTCTCTTGTAATAGTCTTTATTTTAAAGTCTATTTTTTCTGATATGAGAATTGCTACTCCAGCTTTCTTTTGATTTCCATTTGCATGGAGTATCTTTTTCCATCCCCTCACTTTCAGTCTGTATGTGTCCCTAGGTCTGAAGTGGGTCTCTTGTAGACAGCCTATATATGGGTCTTGTTTTTGTATCCATTCAGCCAGTCTGTGTCTTTTGGTGGAAGCCTTTAATCCATTTACATTCAAGGTAATTATCGATGTGTATGTTCCTATTCCCATTTTCTTAAATGTTTTGGGTTTGTTATTGTAGGTGTTTTCCTTCTCTTGTGTTTCTTGCCTAGAGAAGTTCCTTTAGCATTTGTTGTCAAACTGGTTTGGTGGTGCTGAACTCTCTCAGCTTTTGCTTGTCTGTAAAGGTTTTAATTTCTCCATCACATCTGAATGAGATCCTTGCTGGGTAGAGTAATCTTGGTTGTAGGTTTTTCTCCTTCATCACTTTAAGTATATCCTCCCACTCCCTTCTGGCTTGCAGAGTTTCTGCTGAAAGATCAGATGTTAACTTTATCTGGATTCCTTTGTGTGTTATTTGTTGTTTTTCCCTTGCTGCTTTTAATATGTTTTCTTTATATTTAATTTTGACAGTTTGATTAATATGTGTCTTGGCGTGTTTCTCCTTGGATTTATCCTGTATGGGACTCTCTGTGCTTCCAGGACTTGATTAACTATTTCCTTTCCCATATTAGGGAAGTTTTCAACTATAATCTCTTCAAATATTTTCTCAGTCCCTTTCATTTTCTCTTCTTCTTCTGGGACCCCTATAATTCAAATGTTGGTGCGTTTAATGTTGTCCCAGAGGTCTATGAGACTGTCCTCAGTTCTTTTCATTCTTTTTTCTTTATCCTGCTCTGCAGTAGTTATTTCCACCATTTTATCTTCCAGGTCACTTATCCGTTCTTCTGCCTCAGTTATTCTGCTATTGATCCCATCTAGAGTATTTTTAATTTCATTTATTGTGTTTCTCATCGTTGCTTGGTTCCTCTTTAGTTCTTCTACGTCCTTGTTAAATGTTTCTTGCATTTTGTCTATTCTATTTCCAAGATTTTGGATCATCCTTACTATCATTATTCTGAATTCTTTTTCAGGTAGACTACCTATTTCCTCTTCATTTGCTAGGTCTGGTGTGTTTTGACCCTGCTCCTTCATCTGCTGTGTGTTTTTCTCTCTTATCATTTTGCTTATCTTACTGTGTTTGGAGTCTCCTTTTCACAGGCTGCAGGTTCGTAGTTCCCGTTGATTTTGGTATCTGTGCCCAGTGGCTAAGGTTGGTTCAGTGGGTTGTGTAGGCTTCCTGGTGGAGGGGACTAGTGCCTGTGTTCTGGTGGATGAGGTTGGACCTTGTCTTTCTGGTGGGCACGTCCATGTCTGGTGGTGTGTTTTGGGGTGTCTGTGGCCTTATTATGATTTTAGGCAGCCTCTCTGCTAATGGATGGGGTTGTGTTCCTGTCTTGCTAGTTGTTTGGCATAGGGTGTCCAGCACTGTAGCTTGCTGGTCATTGAGTGAAGCTGGGTCTTGATGTTGAGATGGAGATCTTTGAGAGATTTTCGCCATTTGGTATTACGTGGAGCTGGGAGGTCTCTTGTGGACCAGTGTCCTGAAGTTGGCTCTCCCACCTCAGAGGCACAGCCCTGATGCCTGGCTGGAGCACCAAGAGCCTTTCATCCACACAGCTCAGAATATAAGGGAGAAAAAAATAGAAAGAAAGAAAGAGGATTAAATAAAATAAAATAAAGCTATTATAATAAAAAATAAGAAAATAATTATTAATAGTAAATGTATTTAGAAAAAATTTTTTTTTAATTTTTAAAAATAGATTTATTAATTTTTTATAATAAAAATAAGAAAAAATTATTAAAAAAAATTATTAAGAAAAAATTTTTTAAATAAAAAATATGAAAAAACTTATTAAAATTTTTTTTTAATTTCTAAAAATAGAAAATAAGGAAAAATTATCAAGAAAACATATATTAGGAAAAAAAATTTTTTTTAAGTAAAAAAAAAAAAAAAAAATACAGACGGACCTAACCCTAGGACTAATGGTGAAAGCAAAGCTATACACAGAAAATCTCACCCAGAAGCATACACATATACTCTCACAAAAAAAGGAAAAGGGGAAAAATTAATATATCCTGCTCCCAAAGTCCACCTCTTGAATTTGGGATGATTCGTTGTCTATTCAGGTATTCAACAGATGCAGGCACATCAAGTTGTTTGTGGAGCTTTAATCTGCTGCTTCTGAGGCTGCTGGGAGAGATTTCCCTTTCTCTTCTTTGTTCGTACAGCTCCCAGGGTTCAGCTTTGGATTTGGACCCACCTCTGTATGTAGGTCACCTGAGGGCGTCTGTTCCCTGCCCAGACAGAACGGGGTTAAAGGAGCAGCTGCTTCGGGGGCTCTGGCTCACTCAGCCTGCGGGGAGGGAGCGGTACAGAGGAGGCGGGGCGAGCCTGCGGCGGCAGAGGCTGGCGTGACGTTGCAGCAGCCTGAGGCATGCCATGCGTTCTTCCAGGGAAGTTGTCCCCGGATCACGGGAGCCTGGCAGTGGCGAGCTGCACCGGCTCCCGGGAGGGGCGGTGTGGAGAGTGACCTGTGCTCGCACACCAGCTTCTTGGTGGCGGCAGCAGCAGCCTTAGCGTCTCCTGCCCGTCTCTGGGGTCCGCGCTGATAACTGTGGCTTGCGCCCGTCTCTGGGGTTCATTTAGGCGGCGCTCTGAATCCCCTCTCCTTGCGTGCCGTGAAACAAAGAGGCAAGAAAAAGTCTCTTGCCTCTTCGGCGCCTGCAGACTTTTTCTCGGGCTCCCTCCAGGCTAGCTGTGGTGCGTCAACCCCTTCAGGCTGTGTTCACGCCGCCAGCCCCAGTCCTCTCCCTGCGGTCTGACGGAAGCCCGAGCCTTGGCTCCCAACCCCCGCCCACCCTGGCAGGTGTGCAGACAAGCCTCTCGGGCTGGTGAGTGCTACTCAGCACCTATCTTCCGTGCGGGAATCTCTCCGTTTTGCCCTCCGCACCCCTGTGGCTGTGCTCTCCTCCGTGGCTCCGAAGCTCCCCCCTCTGCCACCCGCAGTCTCTGCCCACGAAGGGGCTCCTAGTGTGTGGACACCTTTCCTCCTTCACAGCTCCCTCCCACTGGTGCAGGTCCCGTCCCTATTCTTTTGTCTCTGTTATTTCTTTTTTCTTTTGCCCTACCCAAGTATGTGGGGATTTTCTTGCCTTTTGGGAGGTCTGACGTCTTCTGCCAGCGTTCAGTGGGTGTTCTGTGGGAGCAGTTCCACGTGTAGATGTATTTCTACTGTATCTGTGGGGAGGAAGGTGATCTCTGCATCTTACTCTTCCGCCATCTTGCCCCTCCAGTCGATATATATGTTCTTATTAACATTTTCTAAATTGTTTTGGGTTTGTTTTGGTAGGTCTTTTCCTTCTGTTGTGTTTCCTTTCTAGTGAAGTTCCTATAGCAATTGTTGTAAAGGTGGTTTGGTGGTGCTGAATTCTCTTAACTTTTGCTTTTCTGTAAACATTTTAATTTCTCCATCGACTCTGAATGAGATCCTTGCTGGAGTAATCTTTGTTGTAGGTTTTTCCCTTTTATCACTATAAATATGTCCTGCCATTCCCTTCTGGTTTACAGAGTTTCTGCTGAATGTTCAGCTGTTAACCTCATGGAGATTTCCTTTTATGTTGTTTGTTGCTTTTCCCTTGCTGGTTTAGTATTTCTTCTTTGTATGATAGCTTGATTAATATGTGTCTTTTCCTGTTTCTCCTTGGATTTACCCTGTATTGGACTCTCTGCGTTTCCTGGACTTGATTGACTATTTCCTTACCCATAACAGGGAAGTTTTCAACTATAATCTCTTCACATATTTTGTCATCCGTTTCTTTTCCTCTTCTTCTTCTGGGACCCCTATAATTCAAATGTTGGTATGTTTAATGTTGTCCCAGAGGTCTCTGAGGCTATCCTCAATTCTTTTCATTCATTTATCTCTATTCTGCTCTGTAGTAGTTATTTCCACTATTTTATCTTCCAGGTCACTTATCTGTTTTTCTGTCTCAGTTATTCTGCTATTGATTCCTTCTAGAGAAATTTTAATTTCATTTATTGTGTTGTTCATCATTGTTTGTTTGGTGTTTAGTTCTTCTAGGTCCTTGTTAAACATTACTTGTGATTTCTTCACTCTATTTCCAAAATTTTGGATCACCTTTACTATCATTACTCTGAATTATTTTTCAGGTAGACTGCCTATTTCCTCTTCATTTGTTTGATCTGGTGGTTTTTTTACCTTGCTCCTTCATCTGCTGCATATTTCTCTGTCTTCTCATTTTGTTTAACTTACTGTGTTTGGGGTCTCCTTTTCTCAGGCTGCAGGTTCCTAGTTCTGACTCTTTTTGGTGTCTGCCCCCAGTGGGTAAGGTTTGTTCTGTGGCTTGTGGAGGCTTCCTGATGGAAGGGATTGGTGCCTGTTTTCTGGTGGGTGGGGCTGGGCCTTGTCTCTCTGGTGGGCATGGTCGTGTCTGTTGGTTGGTTTTGGGATGTCTGTGAACTTATGATTTTAGGCAGCCTCTCTGTTAATGGGTGGGTTTCTGTTCCTGTATTGCTAGTTGTTTGGCATGGGGTGTCGAGCACTGGAGCTTGCTTGCCATTGGGTGGAGCTGGGTCTTAGTGTTGAGACAGAGATCTCTGGGAGAGCTCTCACTGATTGATATTACATGAGGCCAGAGGTCTCTGGTGGTCCAATGTCCTGAACTCAGCTCTCTCCCTTCAGAGGCTCAGGCCTGACACTATACCAGAGCACCAAGACCCTGTCAGCTACATGGCTCAGAAGAAAAGGGAGAAAAAAAGAAAGAAAAAAAATAATGAATAATTTTTTAAATTATTAAAATAAAAAAGTAATCATAATTAAAAAAAGAAGAGAGCAACCAAACCAATAAACAAATCCACCAATGAAAGTAAGTGCTGAAAAGTATATTAATATAAACATAAAAACCAGAAATAAGTCAACTGCAGACAGCAAACCCCAAGTCTACTGTTGCTCTCAAAGTCTACCTCCTCAAGTTTGGTATGATTTGTTGTCTATTCAGTTATTCCTCAAATTAAGGGTACATCAAGTTGATTGTGGGGATTTAATCTGCTGCTCCTATGCTGCACTGAGAAATTTCCCTTTCTCTTCTTTGTTCACACAGCTCCTGCGTTTCAGCTTTAGTTTTGACCCCACCTCTGCATGTAGGTTGCCCTTAGGCATCTCTTCTCACCCAGACAGGACGGGGTTAGAGCAGCAGCTGATTAGGGGGCCCTGGTTCACTCAGACTGGGGGGAGGGAAGGGTATGGCAGTTATAATTGGAATGCAGTGTGAACCTGCTGTGGCAGAGGCTGATGTGACATTGCAATAGCCTGAGGTGTGCTGTGTATTCTACTGGGGAAGTTGTTCCTGGATCATGGGACCTTGGCTCCTGGGGCGGGCTGGTGTGGATAGTGACCTGTGCTTGCACACAGGATTCTTGGTGGCTGCAACAGCAGCATTAGAGTTTCATGCCCGTCTCTAGTGTCTGAGCTGTTAGCCATGGCTCTCGCTGGTCTCTGGAGCTTGTTTAGGCAGTGCTTTGCCTTCTGTGGGCAGTCGGAAAAGGGATCCCCTCTCCTTGTGCAACATGAAACAATGGTCTCTTGCCTCTTAGGAAGGTCCAGACTTTTTCCCGGACTCCCCCTGGATAGCTGTGGTGCACTAGCCCCCTTCAGGCTGTGCTCACGCAGCCAACTCCAGTCCTCTCCCTGGGATCTGACCTCTGAAGCCCAAGCCTCAGCTCCCAGCCCCCACCTACCCCAGCAGGTGTGCAGACTAGCCTCTCAGGCTGGTCAGCACCAATCCTCTGTGAAGGAATCTCTCTGCTTTGCCTTCTGCACCCCTGCACTCTCCTCCATGGCTCCGAAGCTTCCCTCCCTCCCACCTCCCGTCTCCATCAGTGAAGAGGCTTCCTTAGTGTGTGGAAACTTTTCCTCCTTCACAGCTCCCTCTCAGAGGTGTAGGTCCCATCCCTATTCGTTTGTCTCTGTTTTTTTCTTTTTTTTCTTTTACCCTACCCAGGTACGTGGTGATTTTCTTGCCTTTTGGGGAGTCTGAGATCTTCTGTCAGTGTTCAGTAAGTGTTATGTAGGAGCTGTAGATGTATTTTTGATGTATTTGTGAGGAGGAAGGTGATCTCCATGTCTTACTCCTCTGCCATCTTGAAGGTCCCCCCCCTCAGTTTTCTACCATAAGCAATAATCACATCGGTTTATGCAATGGTTAATTTTATATGTTAACTGGACTAGCCCATTGTACCTAGTTTCTGGTCACACATCATTCCAGATGTTGCTACAAAGGTATATTTATATACAATTAACAGTTAAATCAGTACACTTTGAATAAAGCATATCACCCAACGTAATGTAAGCCTCATCTAATCAAATGACAGCCTTAAGAAAAAAGATTGAGGGCTCCAAAAAGAGGGAACTCTACTGCCATACTGCCTTTGGACTTGAGATTGCAACACCAACTCTTCCCTGGGTCTCCAGCCTGCCAGCCTGCCCTGCAGATTTCAGACTTAGTCCTCACAATTGTGTGAACCAATTCCTTAAAATTGGCACTCAGCTCTCTCTGTCTCTGTCTCTCTTCATGTGCATATACACACACATCCTATTCATTCTGTTTCTCTGGAGAACCTTGACAAATACAGTATATGTCTTACTTCTTTCCTCTGCTTCTCGTTTGTCATCTGATCTAATAAAAAATTATTTTTCTAATTATTTATCATATATATACAGAAATATATATAATACAGAAACATATATATATGTGTGTATCCATATGTCATAACCATCACTCCAATTTAAAAATTTTTTATCACCTCTGAAACTTTCTTTGTGCCACATTTCAATCAAACTTTCCATACCATCTCTCTTCTGATTTCTATTACCTTGACCAGGTTCTTCTTGCTTTTGAACTTAATATGGATGGAATCAGGCAATATGTTCTCTTTTGTGCCTATGGTCTTTCACTTATAAAAATATTGTTGAGATTCATACAATTTATTGCTTTTATCAATAGATAATTATTATTATTTTTTATTACTGAGTAGTTTTCCAATGTATAAAAAACATCACAATGTGCTTATCTGTTCTCTGTGAACATTTTGATTGCTTTCAGTTTCTGTCTGCTATGAAAGTAGCTGTTATGAACATTTTTATACACATCTTTTTATGGATATACTTTTTTATTCCTCTTTAGAAGATTTCTAGCTGGGAAATCATAGCATCATAGGATTTTTTTTAAATTCTAATTTTTTTTACTTTTTAAAAAAAACCTGCAAGTTTTCCAAAGTAGTAATACCATTTTACACCCCCACTTGCATATATGGGAATTCCAGTTGCTCAACATAATCACTAAACTTACAATGGTAAATATTTTGGTCCATCAAAAAAGACTTGTATTTCCATTTATTTTGAGTTTCTCTAATTTCTTTCCAGAGTATTTTATATTTCTAAGTGTAAATATCTTTCACTACTTTTTAAAATTTATTCTTAGCCATTTTATAATTTCTTATGTTGTTAGAATAGAATTCAAAAATTTTTATATTTGTATTACTCATTGAAAGTTTTTGGAAATACAATTAATGTGTATGTATTATTAATCTTGTATATTTCAACCTTGCTGAACTTGCTTATTACTTCTAATACTTTTGTAGTGGATTTCTTAGGGTTTATATGGGTTTTTCAGAGATTCATTTTATTAGGTTAAGGAAATTCCTCTTATTTCTAAATTGTTAAGTGTTTCTATCATGAAAGCGTATTAGATCTTGTCAGATTCTCTGAGATGAAATCTTTGGTGAGATGATCATGAAGTTTTTGATCTTTGTTCTTTTAATATGGTATATTATTACATTGGTTAATATTAGGATTTTGTTGAATTTGTTTTTCCTGTGGGGTCATATCGAAGTTTTATTTAGTTTGTAACATCCATTACAAACTAAGTTAAACTTATAGAATGTATTTTTAATTTGGAAATTAATTTGAAAGAAAGAACATAACGGTTGGAACAGAAATAAGTCTCAAAGGAAACAATCATAAATAACACTAATTAGTTCTGGAAATATAAATATCCCTAATATGATTAATTTGTGTTTATGATTCACAGTAACTGAATACCTATCTCATCAAATGCCAGACCCAAGAAGACTCTTGCTTCTTCCTACTACAGTGGATTCTTTATTATTTTCCCCTAAACTAATTATAGAAAGATAAAAAACCTGCTGCAGGCTACTAAATTTTATTCAATTTTTTTGATCTTTTCAAAGAAAAAAACTTTGGTTTCATTGATTTTATCCATTGTTTTTCTATTCCCTAATTCATTCATTTTAGCAATATTAGTCTTTATTTCTTTTTTTCTGCTTGCTTTGGGTTTAGTTTGCTGTTGCTTCTCCAGTTTCTTAGGGTAGAAGTTTAAGTTATTGATTTGAGGTGTTTGATTTATTTTAATATATGTATTTATATGTATAAATTGCCACCTGAGCACTGCTTTAGCTGCAAACCATAAGTTTCACTAAATTCTCTTTTACTTTTTATTCATCTCAAAGTATTTTCTCTCTCTCTCATGAATACTTCATTGACTCATTAGTTATTTTATATTTTTTAATATATGCATATTAGTGAATTTCCCAAATTTTATTCTTTCGATTTCTACTTTAACTCCATTATGGTGAAAGAATATGTTTTGTATGATTTTAGCCCTTTTAGATTTATTGAGGCTTGTTTTTTAGCAAAGTCTGTGGTCTATCAAGTGACTTGAGAAGAATTTTTATTTTGCCATTGTTGGATAGTGTTCTATAGCTATTAGGTCCAGTTGGTTTATGGTATTGTTCAAATCATCTACTCTCATGTTGACTTCACCTAGTTGTTTTATCTTCCATTGCAAGTGAGTTGTGGAGCCTCAACTATCATTTTTATATTGCCTATTACCCCCTTCAATCCTTTCAGTTTTTATGTGTTTTGGAGCTCTATTTTTACATACATCTATGTTTACATTTTCTTGATGTATTGACCCTATTATCATTAAAAAGGTCTCTTTTTTTTGGTCTCTAGTAACAATTTTTTGTCTTCAAGCCTATTTTGTCTGATATCAGTATAGCCACTCCACTGTTTGGTTTATATTTTGCATGGTATATTTTTTCTATCCTTTCACTATTAACCTATTTGTATCTTTGAATATAAAGTGTATCTCTTATAGACAGCATTTAGTTTTGATCTTTTTTATAACATATGTTTTGTAAGTTTCAGACTTTGGATCAAGTGTTTTAATTCATTTATATTCAACGTAATTTCTAGTAAGGTATGATTAACATTTGAAATTTAGATGAAATTTAGATATTTTTTATATATCTTATGTAATTTTTGTGCCAAATTCAGGCTTGGTGAGGAGAACTATTCATTATCTAGAATTCCTTGGCTTTGAGCTATAGGCAGTAACTGGTGGATGGTCAGAGTTGTTGTTTACATACTTTAATTTTGACCAAGAGAATAAAGAAAACACTTAATTATAAGGATTATAAGAAAATGCAATATGGTGTAAGTGGTCCTCAGTTATTTTGTACAGTCACTGAAGATTAAACACACATGAAATAAAATAAAATTTAAATCAAATTTTAGCATTAAGATGTTGATTTTCAAATTGACTTGCATGCTTATAGCATCTTTTATTTTGCAAAGTAGAAAGAATTTCAATTTTGGTTTATTTCTATATATGGGATAACAATCAGTGGAGACAAATCATTTTTTAAAAGTACAGGGTTTTTTTCACATTCTTATGATGAATTATAAAGTAGGAAAGAAAGGTGCAACTCAAATTCAGCTCTCTCGTGGTTGAGCATTTTTTAATCAACATAGCCATAGTGTGTCTAATTTTCTCCTTTTGGTATGATTCTTTTCTGTATTCAATAACAATTGCAGTTGATAATGGTTATGATAATAGAGGCTACATTTATTGAATTTGTACTCTGATCCAGACGTTGAGCTAGTAGTGTCACATTCTCATATGTTTGTATGCCTACTTTTCTTAATCTCTCTCTCTATCTGTTTCTTTCTCTTTCTCTCTCTCTCTGTCTCTTTGTCTCCCTAAACTCAGCCTCTTCATTCAACCATAAGAGCTGCTGGTTTATAAATGTTCCTCAATCATTAATAATAGGATTTATTTGTGGGGAAACAAAAGTCAGCAGTCATAAACTTATGCATGCTGCATTGAGATTCATTCAGTATAAGAAAACTAGACTGTGGTTTTGTCACAATGGCTATAATAGTCAGTGTTTTTCCTGTCACTGTATATATTAGTGTATATATATACTAATATATAGAGGGGGGGTTGTTACTTTAAGAAATTGGATCATGATATTGTGAAGGCTGGCAAGTCCAAAATTTGCAGGGTGGACAGACAGGCTGGACACCAGGGCAGAGCCAATGTGGTATTGATAGCTAAAATTCAAAGGTAGTCAAGCTGAAGACACAGGGAAGAACAGGTGTTGAATTCAAGTCCAAAGGCCATCTGTCAGCAGAGTTTCATCTTGCTTGGGAGAAGTCAGTCTTTTGTTCTACTGAGACCTTCAACTGATTGCATGAGGCCTACTCACATTACACAGAACAATCTGTTTTACTCAAAGTCCACCAATTTAAATGTATTCACGTCCAAAAAACCTTCATAGAAACATCCAGAATAATGTTTGACTACTTACTTGAAAACCATGACCCAGCACCCCCTGTCAACATGGCACCCAAATGCTTCTCCTTAAACCATATTTAATCTCCAAATAAAGAAAATAACAAAGTCATACTTCCACCTAACACAATGTAACTATCCTGCATACAACAGAAAACATACACTTTGCCCAGAAGAGGATGAAAACTCCTTGACTGATGTTTATTATTCTTTATATTCCATAACTAACATACCATAATGTAAAGTTAAGAATACTCAAATACAATGATATAAAGTCAATATATCTTATGTTACATGATAGGGGAATAAGAGAAGGGAGAAAACAAAAATATTTACATCTATATGTATATATAAATATATATAAAATACATATCACATATATACCATACAAATACATAAACATGTGTAAAAATGTATATATATATATATATGTGTGTGTGTATATATACATCACACAAACAAATTTGTAACAAAATAAAGAAGGAATACTCATGATGATTATAGTCTTCATTTCTGTAACTGGTGCCATGATCATAGCTGGTATTTATAAATATGTTCTTTCACTACCCATCCTGTATTCCCTTTGCCTTCAGCAAGCACCTCAGCTGGTCACGGTCTTTTACCTGGTACAATGACCCAAACCTTCTCCATTCTTTAATAGTCTGGTCTAGTAGTAGACCTGTCTGGACTGGATTACTGTAGTTTTCCATTGACTTTAATCACAGGTCATAGTAATACCGAGAGATGCCCTAAGAGATCTCCCATATTCCAGGAGAATATAGGAGATCTCTTAGGGTATCTCTGTTGTGGAGTAGAGTCCAGTTTCCACTTAGTACTCAGGATGATTCACCCCAGCCAACACCATAACTTTAATTTTGCCTATTGATTCAGAGGCATTGAGTCCAAAGTGGCTGAGTGGCAGTCTCAACCTCTAGTTCAATAGAATCATTGTTGTGTTTCCTGGTGGAAGTGTTTCTTCCTTTGGAGCTATGACCTCTAGATCAATGGAGTATAAGGTCACAGGGACAGGAAGCAAACAATTTGCTAGTGGGTGACTAGGGGTAATAGTAAGGAGTGCAACTCCCATTTCTCCCCTTTCATTTCTATATCTGTGAATCTTGGCTATCTGAGAAAGGGCACCATACACTGGATACTAACTCAGAGCATATACAACCTCTTGGAGAACCTGGCCCCAGTTCTTCAAGATATTGACACTTAACTGGCACTATAACTGAGTCTTAAAAAGGCCATTCCACTGATTTAATATTAATCTTATCCAAAAGCATCCTCACAGAAACATCCAGAATAATATTTGAACATGCTATCTGTGCTCTGTGGACCAACCATGTTGGCACATAAAATTAACCATCACAGTGGATATAATTCTTTCAGACCTTAAACTGGATTAAAAGTAATTTTCTGTCAGTTAAGGGATTGTGACGTGAAGAAGAGAAAGGGTGTTATTCATAACGTGTACTGAAAGTTGTATTTTATATATCCTTCACCACTTACTTTATTTAGAAATTTACTCTGATAGGCCCAAATCCTCATGTCTTGAAGCTGCTTTCTTCCTCATTTAACATATTTAAAATCACATAATTTCCACTATCCCTCAACCTTCCTTGACACCAAGTTCTGAACTGATTATGAGTTCTATCTGGTGAAAAGTTCCTTTCTCTTCTAGGAACAGAGCACCACACATCTGCCACAAGCTATCCTCCAAGAAAACTTACATTCTTCACGGTGTTAATCTCATACTCAACATGTCCCTGAGGCACTTTAGTCCTGTGTGGCACTGGCTGCTGTCAGAGCTTGTTGCTCTGAAATTTCTTCAACTTATTAAATGTGCTTAAATAAAAAATTTTCTCAAATCCCCACATTTGTTTCAATTAGAGAACCACTTACCACTGATTTCTACACTGAAGCAATTATTCATATTTACAGAGACAATGCTCACAAGTCTTAGAGAGGGCCAATACTGTTTAATTTTCTTTCAGATGTTCTTTTTCCCAGCTTTGGAATTTTTCTGTCCTTGTATAACTTTACTATTTCAATGGTAGCACATGTGTTCCCTTCTAATCATTCTTTTCCTGCTGTAAAATGATGTGATTCAAAGTTCCTAATTCTAAATGATCGGGCATTACATCATTGAATAATTATTGAGCATATGGTATGTTCAGGCATCCATCACATGATTGGGGTTCAGACTGGGGCTCATCAGTGACCAAAATAGATAAGGCGTTTTACTTTCATGGACTTCATTGAGTTCTCCTTCTCCATTCAAATTATTTTAGCTGAATATTTTAACATTTTAGTTTTATTTTTAATTGATCACTTTTCTTCTATATATGGCTCTTTCAGAACAATGGAAATGTGAAGACATTTTCATAAAAACAAAGGTAGATAGTTTATCAGCAATAGAATTTCACTTCAGAAAGAAAGGAAATATCACAGTAGAAAGGTGTGAAATACAAGAAAGAATGGTAGGCATAAATATTAGTAAAAAAATGTAGTATAAGAATTATCCATATAAAATTTTTTAAAATGAGGAACATAATAATAATGTAAAATTAACAATAATGCATAATTGGAAGGCTTAGAAAATTTCAGACCAAAACCCTGGAAAATATTAACATGTAAACCATCTAGAGGTTGATTGGTATTAAAGTTCTTTAAGGTATTTGCATTTGTAGGGAAAAGAGTAAATTTAATTAACATTAGACTCAAGTCAAAATAGTAGAATTTCAAGGGTAACCATTGAAAGGAAAAAAAAAAAAAAAAGACTTAGAAAAAGAATATAGAAAATATGGGAGCTATGAGTAAATAAAGTGTTCAGCAATAAAGGGAAAAAGATAAAAAGAAGCATAATACATGAGATAAGTAGAAAGAATAAATTTAGGTAATAAGAAAAATTAAATCTCAGAAATAAAAGCAAACATGAATTAATTAAACCCATTAGTCCAAATAAAGATTTTTTCAGATTGGATTAAAAATTCAGCTATAGGGGAGAAGATGAAGATGGTGGAGTGAAAGGATGTGGAGCTCACCTCCCCCCATGAACACATCAAAAATATCTTTATGTGTGGGGCAGTTCTCACTGAAAACTAACTAGAGACTTGCAGAAAGACTCCTATACAACCAAGGCTGTAAGAAAAATCCACAGGGAATTTGGTAGGAAGGGAAGTGATCAGGTATGAACCTGTGCCCCAGAAGGGGACACAGAAGATGAAGGGCATTACATGGGCAGAGATGTTCCCTGGTGAATCAATGGTTTGAGCCACATGTTGGGCACCCTAGCCCTAGGGTTGGACACCAGGAAGAGGAATTCCCTTAGCTGGTTTGAAAACCAGTGGACTAACAGGACTGTAAGATACTTAAACTCCACTTATGAAGAGTGTGCATACACTTTCTTACTTTCTAAACAAAGTTGGAGGAAGCAGGTTGAAACTGCAGGTGACTCTGGCTGGTTCCCCTGCAACTGCCAATGTGTGAGCCCCAGCCTGAGCTGGGCACCCATTCCAGCCCCACCTACTCTGCAATGCAGCTCCACACTAAGGCAAGGTGAAGGGTGAGGGGAGTGCTCAATTGTGAGGAATAGAGCAGCTCAGACCAGACTTGGAATGGCATCTGAACAGTGAGGGGGGAGCCATTACTGCATTTATGGAGGCAGCCCATCAGGAACAGTCTGGAACTCTGACTGGGACCAGGACAACCACAGCTCAAGCCCTGACCCACAGTGAGCACCTGCTCCAGCCTCTCTTGTTCCAGCATTGCTCCCTTCTGGGGCGAGGGTGCTCATGCTGGAAGAGGGAAAAAGCATACCCTTTGGAACAGAGCCAGCTCAGACAAAAACCCTAAGGACTTCTGCTTCAGCAACTTGGAACCTGCCCCTGCTCCCAATTAGATGTGTTAATCACTGAGCAGAGGAGAAGCCCTGGCTCTGGATCTAGCCCCTCAATCTTCAGACCCATGTACTACTAAGGTGATAGCTGCCAGCACAACATGTAGGAAGATGTGACTCATGATCAGATCAGATCCACCTCTCCCACCAGAAACACTGAGCTCATGTAGACTGTATAGAGACATTCCTACATGAGGACACTATTTCAAGACCAGAATAGGTAACTGCTTAACCTAATTTCATAGATATGGAGAAAGTTAAGCAAAATGAGAAGACAGAGGAATTTGTTTCAGTTGAAAGAACAAGAGAAACCCACCACAAAACAACTAATAAAAGAGAAATAAATAATTTACCAGATAAAGAGTTCCAAGCATTAGTAATAAAAATGTTAACTGAATTAGAGAAAAGAATAGATGAACACAGTGACAATATTAACAAGGAACTAGAAAATATTTTACAAAAATAGTTAGAACTAGAGAATAAAATACCTGAAGTGAAAACATACTTAGAAGGAAATAACAACAGACTAGGTGTTACAGAAGAACACATAAGCAATCTATAAGACAGAATAATGGAAATCATCCATCAGAAGAGCAAAAAGAAAAACAAACAAAATGAAAAGAGTTTAAGGGACCTCTGTGATAAAATCAAGCAACATTTACATTATTGAGGTCCAAGAAGGAAAAGAGAGGAAGGGGTTGAAAATATATTTGATGAGATTATGACTGAAAATTTCCCAAAGCTGCAGAAGGAAACAGATATCCAGGTAGAGGAAGCACAGAGGGTCCCAAACAAGATGAACCTAAACAAATCCACAACAAAATATATTGTAATTAAAATGGCAAATATTAAAGATAAAGAGATAATTCTAAAGGCAGCAAAAGAAAAACAGAGTCAATAAAAGGGAACACCCAAAAGGCTATCAGCTGATTTTTCTGGAGAAATCTTGCCAGCCAGAAAGGAGTGGCATGATATATTTAAAGGGGTGAAAGGGAAAAATCTGCAACCAAGGATGCTCTACCCAGCAAGGTTATCATTTAGAAATGAAGGAGAGATAAAGAACTTCTCAAAGACATTAAAAAAAAAAATTACAGATCAGTATCTCTGATATAGATGCAAAAATCCTCAGTAAAATATTAACAAAATATCGGGGTGTCCTGTGAGGAGATTCAGCTTATGTCCCAAGCTGAGGTGTCGGCTCAGCCGTTTCATGAGGACCTCTCGTCTGAAGGGCCGGGAGCAGGGTCTCTGTATGGGGCCCATTATGAGCAAGTGAAACAGACTAAGCACAAAGGAAAAAAAGGTGGATGGGCTAGGCCTGAAGTGAGATGGCCAGATTTATGTCCTTCCCAGATGAAATGTGGATCCTCTAGCAACAGGAGGTTTGAAGAGAGAGGACCTTCAAGATGATGGAGGAGTAAGACATGAAGATTACCTTCCTCACAACAAGTACATCAAAAATGCATCTACATGCTGAACAACTCTTTTGAAACACCTACTGAACGCTGGCAGAAGACCTCAGACTTCCCAAAAGCTGCATGGCTGACAGGGTCGTGGTACTACAGCCGGCTGTCAGGCCTAAGCCTCTGAGGTGGTAGAGACGAGTTCAGGACATTGGACCAGCAGAGACCTCCTGACCCCATGTAAAACCAATCAGTGAGCACACTCCCTGAGATCTCCATTTCAACGCTAAGACCCAGCTTCACTCAATGAACAGCAAGCTCCAGTGCTGGACACCCGATGCCAAACAACTAACAAGACAGGAAGACAACCCCACCAATTAGCAGAGAGGCTGCCTAAAATCATAATAAGTTCACAGACACCCCAAAACAAACCACCAGATGCAGTCCTACCCACCAGAAAGACAAGATCCAGCCATATCCAGCAGAACATAGGCACCAGTTACCTTCACCAGGAAGCCTACACAAGCCACAGAACAAACCTTACCCACTGGGAGCAGACACCAAAAAGAGTCAGAACTAGGAACCTGCAGCCTGAGAAAAGGAGACCACAAACACAGTAAGTTAAACAAAATGAGAAGGCAAACAAATATGCAGCAGATGAAGAAGCAAGGTAAAAACCCACCACACCAAACAAACGAAGAGGAAATAGGCAGTCTACCTGAAAAAGAATTCAGAGTAATGATAGTAAAGATGATCCAAAATCTTGGAAATAGAATCAAGAAAATACAAGAAACGTTTAACAAGGACATAGAAGAACAAAAGAGCAAACAAACAATGATAAACAACAAAATAAATGAAATTTAAAATTCTCTAGAAGGAAACAATAGCAGAATAACTGAGGCAGAAGAACAGAAAAGTGACCTGGAAGATAAAATAGTGGAAATACCTACCTCAGAGCAAAATAGAGAAAAAAGAATGAAAAGAATCGAGGCAGTCTCAGAGACATCTGGGACAACATTAAACGCACCAACATTCAAATAATAAGGGTACCAGAAGAAGAAGATAAAAAAAAAGGGATGAGAAAATATTTGAAGTGATTATAGTTTAAAACTTCACTAATATGGGTAAGGAAACAGTCAGTCAAGTTCAGGAAGCTCAGAGAGTCAAATACAGGAGAAATCCAAGGAGAAAGAGGCCAAGACACATATTAATCAAACTATCAAAAATTAAATACAAAGAAAAAATATTAAAAGCAGCATGGGAAAAACAACAAACAACAT
Source organism: Balaenoptera ricei (assembly GCF_028023285.1). NCBI lineage: Eukaryota > Metazoa > Chordata > Mammalia > Artiodactyla > Balaenopteridae > Balaenoptera > Balaenoptera ricei. Next base: position 47,377,735 of record NC_082656.1, on the reverse strand, counting down.
ACAACTGAATCCTCATAAGGTTAACAACTGATCTTTCAGCAGAAACTCTACAAGCCAGAAGGGAGTGGCAGGACATATTTATAGTGATGAAAGGGAAAAACCTACAACCAAGATTACTCTACCCAGTAAGGATCTCATTCTGATTTGACAGAGAAATTAAAAACTTTACAGACAAGCAAAATTTAAGAGAATTCAGCACGACCAAACCAACTTTACAACAAATTCTAAAGGAAATTCTCTAGGCAGGAAACATAAGAGAAGGAAAAGACCTACAAAAACAAACCCAACACAATTAAGAAAATGGTAATAGGAACATACATATCAATAATTACCTTAAATGTAAATGGATTAAATGCTCAAACCAAAAGACATAGACAGGCTGAATGGATACAAAAACAAGACCCATATATATGTTGTCTACAGGTGACCCACTTCAGGCCTAGGGACACATACAGACTGAAAGTGAGGGGATGGAAAAAGATATGCCATGCAAATGGAAATCAAAAGAAAGCTGGAGAAGCAATTCTCATATCAGACAAAGTAGACTTTAAAATAAAGTCTATTACAAGAGACAAGAAGGACACTACATAATGATCAAGGATCAATTCCAAGAAGAAGATATAACAACTGTAAATATTTATGCACCCAATATAGGAGCATCTCAATACATAAGAGAAATGCTAACAGCCATAAAAGGGGAAATTGACAGTAACAAAATAATAGTAGGGGACTTTAACAACACACTTTCACCAATGGGCAGATCATCCAAAATGAAAATAAATAAGGAAACACAAGCTTTAAATGACATATTAAACAAGATGGACTTAATTGATATTTATAGGACATTCCATCCAAACACAAAAGAAGACACTTTCTTCTCAAAGGCTCATGGAGCATTCACCAGGATAGTTCATAACTTGAGTCACAAATCAAGCCTTAGTTAATATAAGAAAATTGAGTTCATATTAAGCATCCTTTCTGACCACAACACTATGAGACTAGATATCAATTACAGGGAAAAAAATATAAAAAATACAAACACATGGAGGCTAAACAATATGCCACTAAATAACCAAGAGATCACTGAAGAAATCAAAGAGGAAATCAAAAAATACCAAGAAACAAATGACAATGAAAACTCGACTGCCCACAACCTATGGGCTGCAGCAAAAGCAGTTCTAAGAGGGAAGTTTACAGCAATAAAATCCTACCTCAGGAAACAAGAAAAATCTCAAATAAACATCCTAAACTTACACCTAAAGCAAATAGAGAAAGAAGAACAAAAAAACCCCCGAAGTTAGCAGAAGGAAATTAATCTTAAAATCATATCAGAAACAGATGAAAAAGAAATGAAGGAAACAATAGCAAAGAACAATAAAACTGAGAGCTGGTTCTTTGAGAAGATAAACAAAATTGATAAGCCATTAGCTAGACTCATCCAAAAAAAAAAAAGGGAGAAGACTCAAACCAACGGAATTAGAAATGAAAAAGGAGAATCAACAACTGACACTGCAGAAATACAAAGGATCATGAGAGATTACTAAAAACAACTATATGCCAATAAAATGCACAACCTGGAAGAAATGGAAAAGTTCTTAGAAAAGCACAACCTTCTGAGACTGAACCAGGAAGAAATAGAAAATATAAACAGACCAGTCAAAACCCTGAAATTGAAACTGTGACTAAAAATCTTGCAACAAACAAAAGCCCAGGACCAGAAGGCTTCACAGGTGAATTCTATCAAACACTTAGAGAAGAGCTAACACCTATCCTTCTCAAACTCTTCCAAAATATAACAGAGGGAGGAACACTCCCAAACTCATTCTACAAGGGCACCATCACCCTGATACCAAAACCAGACAAAGATGTCACAAAGAAAGAAAACTATAGGTCAATATCACAGATGAACATAGATGTAAAAATCCTAAACCAAATACTAGCAAACAGAATCCAACATCAAATTAAAAGGATCATACAACATGATCAAGTGGGGTTTATCCCAGGAAAGCAAGGATTCTTCAGTATACCCAAATGAATCATTGTGATATACCATGTTAAAAATTTGAAGGATAAAAACCATGTGATAATCTCAATAGATGCAGAAAAAGCTTTTGAGAAAATTCAACACCCATTTATGAAAAAAAATCTCCAGAAAGTAGGCATAGAGGAAGATACCTCAATATAATAAAGGCCATATGTGACTAACCCACAGCCTGCATCATTCTCGGTGGTGAAAAACTAAAACCATTTCCACTAAGGTCAGGAACAAGACAAGGTTGCCCACTCTTACCACTGTTATTCAACATAGTTTGGAAGTTTTAGCCACAGCAATCAGAGAAGAAAAAGAAATAAAAGGAATCCCAATTGGAAAAGAAGAAGTAAAACTGTCACTGTTTGCAAGTGACATTATACTATACATAGAGCATGCTAAAGATGCTACCAGAAAACTACTAGACCTAATCAATGAATTTGGTAAAGTAGCAAGGTACAAAATTAATGTACAGAAATCTTTTGCATTCCTATACACTAATGATGAAAAATCTGAAAGAAAAATTAAGGAAACACTCCCATTTACCACTGCAACAAAAAGAATAAAATACCTAGGAATAAACCTACCTAAGGAGAAAAAAAACATGTATGCAGAAAACTATAAGACACTGAAGAAAGAAATTAAAGTTGATACAAACAGTAGGAGAGATACACCAAGTTCTTGGATTGGAAGAATCAACACTGTGAAAATGACTATACTACCAAAAGCAATTTATAGATTCAGTACAATCCTTATCAAACCAATGGCATTTTTCACAGAACTAGAACAAAAAATTTCATAATTTGTATGGAAACACAAAAAAGACCCCGAATAGCTAAAGCAATCTTGAGAAAGAAAAACGGAAATGGAGGAGTCAGGCTTCCTTACTCCAGACTATACTACAAAGCTGCAGGAATCAAGACAGTATGGTACTTGCACAAAACCAGAAATATAGATCAATGGAACAGGATTGAAAGCCCAGAGATAAACCCACACACATATGGTCATCGTATGTTTGATAAAGAAGGCAAGAGTATACAATGGAGAAAAGACAGCCTCTTCAATAAGTGGTGCTGGGAAAACTGGGCAGCTACATGTAAAGAATGATATTAGAACACTCCTTAACACCATACACAAAAATAAACTCAAAATGTATTAAAGACCTAGATGTAAGGCCAGATGCTATAAAACTCTTAGAGGAAAACATAAGCAGAACACTCTATGGCATAAATCACAGCAAGATTCTTTCTGAACCACCTTCTAGAGAAAGGGAAACAAAAACAAAAATAAACAAATGGGACCTAATGAAACTTAAAAGCTTTTGCACAGCAAAGGAAACCATAAATAAAATGAAAAGACAACCTTCAGAATGGGAGAAAATATTTGCAAATGAAACAACTAACAAAGGATTAATCTCTAAAATTTACAAGCAGCTCATGAAGCTCAATATCAAAAAACCAAAAACCCAATCCAAAAATGGGCAAAAGACCTAAATAGACATTTCTCCAAAGAAGATATACAGATTGCCAACAAATACATGAAAGGATGCTCAACATCACTAATCATTATAGAAATGCAAACCAAAACTACAATGAGGTATCACCTCACAGCAGTCAGAATATCCATTATCAAAAAATTTACAAACAATAAATGCTGGAGATGGTGTGGAGGAAAGGGAACCCTCTTGCACTGTTGGTGAGAATTTACAATTTACATATAAGGTGATATAACCACTGTGGAGAACACTATGGAGGTTCCTTAAGAAACTAAAAATAGAACTACCATATGATCCAGCAATCCCACTACTGGGCATATACCCTGAGTAAACCATAATTCAAAAAGAGTCATGTATCACAATATTCATTGCAGCTCTATTTACAATAGCCAGGACATGGAAGCAACCTAAATATCCTTCAACAGATGAATGGATAAAGAAGATGTGGCACATATATACAATGGAATATTACTCAGCTATAAAAAGAAACAAAATTGAGTTATTTGTAGTGAGGTGGATGGATCTAGTATCTGTCACACAGAGTGAAGCAAGTCAGAAAGAGATAAACATATACCATATGCTAACACACACACACACACACACACACACACACACACATATATATATGTGTATATATATATATATATATATATATATATATATATATATATATATACACATATATATATATGGAATCAAAAAACAAAAATGTTCTGAATAACCTAGGGGCAGGGCCGGAATAAAGATGCAGACATAGAGAATGGACTTAAGGACACGGGTAGGGGTAAGGTTAAGCTGGGACGAAGTGAGAGAGTTTCATGGACATATATACCCTACCAACTGTAAAATAGATAGCTAGTGGGAAGCAGCTGCATAGCACAGGGTGATCAGCTTGGTGCTTTCTGACCACCTAGAGGGTTGGTTTAGGGATTGTGGGATGGAGATGTAAGAGGGAGGGGATATGGTGATATAAGTATATGTATAGCTGAATCACTTTCTTATACAGCAGAAACTAACACAACAGTGTAAAGCAATTATACTCCAATAAAGATGTTAAAAAAAGAAATTGAGCAAAAAATCCAACAATTTATAAAAAAGAATCATACACCAGGAGCAAGTGGGATTTATTCCAGAGATTCAAGGATCATTCTGTATTCTCAAAGCTAAATAATGTGATAAACCACATTAACAAAAGGAAGGATAAAAGTCACATGATCATCTCAATAGGTGAAGAAAAAGCATCTGACAAAATTCAACACCCATTTATGACAATAACTCTCATAAAAGTGAGTATCGTGGGAAATATCTCAACATAATAATGTGCCATACATGACAAACCCACTAACCCAGTTGACATCATACTCAACAGAGAAAAGCTGAAAACTTTTCTCCTAAAATCAGGAAGAAGACAAGGATGCTCATGCTGCCCAATTCTATTTAGCATAGTATTGGAAGTCCTAGCCACAGCAATCAGACAGGAAAAAGAAATAAAATGCAACACATTGGAAGGGAAGAAGTAAAGCTGTAACTATTTGCAGATGACATGATAATTTATATAGAAAACCCTAAAGTCTCCAGCAAAAATCTATTAGAACTAATACAAGAATTCAGTAAAGTTACCAGATATAAGAATAATATACAGAAATCTATTGCTTTTCTGTTAATTAACAATCAACTACCAGAAAGAGAAAAGAAGAAAAAAAAAAAATCCTGTATAAATCACCTAAGAATAAACTTAACCAAGGAGGTGAACAACCTATGCTCTGAAAACTATAAAATATTGATGAAGAAAATTGAAGATGATACAAAGAAATGAAAGATATGTCATGTTCATGGATTGGAATTAATATTGTTAAAATGTCCATACTACCCAAAGCAATCTACAGATTTAATTCAATCCCTATCAAAATACCCAGGACATTTTTCACAGAACTAGAACAAATAATCCTAAAACTTACATGAAAGCAAAAAGACCCTAATTAGCCAAAGCAATTTTGAGAAAAAAAGAGAGAACAAAGCTGGAGGTATCCTGTTGCCTAACTTCAGTCTCTCCAAAAAAGCTACAGTAATCAACATAGCATGGTAGTGGAACAAAAACAGACCCATAGATCAGTGGAACAGAATATAGAGCCCAGAAATAAAACAACACACTTATGGTCAATTAATCTATGACAGAGGAGATAAGAATATGCAATGAAGAAAAGACAGTGTCTTCAATACATGATGCAGGGATAACTGAACAGCTACATTTATTTATTTTTTAATTATATTTAAAAAAAATTTTACACAATTTTTAAAGTTTACACTCTATTTACAGTTATTACAAAATATTCACTATATTCCCTGTATTGTACAATGCATCATCATAGCCTATCTTACACCCAGTAGTTTGTACCTCCCACTCCCCTGATGGTAATGACTAGTTTGTTCTCTATATCTATGCGTCTGCTTCTTTTTTGTTATATTCACTAGTTTGTTGTATTTTTTAGATTCCACACATACGTGATATCATACAGTATTTGTCTTTCTTTGTCTGATTTATTTCACTTAACATAGTGACATCCATGTCAGTCCATGTTGCTGAAAATGGCAACATTTTTTCATGACTGAGTAGTATTCCATTATACATATATACCACATATTCTCTATCTATTCATCTGTTGATGGACACTTAGGTTACTTCCATAACTTGGCAATTGTAAATAATGCTGCTATGAACATTGAGGTGCATGTATCTTTTCAAATTAGTGGGGTTTTTTTTTCAGATATATACTCAGGAGTGGAATTGCTGGGTCATATGGTAGTTCTATTTTTTAATTTTTTGGGAAACCTCCATACTCTTTTCCACAGTGGTTGCACCAATTTACATTCCCACCAACAGTGTACAGGGGTTCCCTTTTCTCCACATCCTTGCCAACATTTGTTGTTTGTGTTCTTTTTGATGACAGGCTGTCTAACAGGTGTGAGGTGATATGTCATTGTGGTTTTGATTTACATTTCCTTGATGTTTAGTGACGTTGGATATCTTTTCATGTGCCTGTCAGCAATCTGTATTTCCTGTTTGGAAAAATGTCTATTCAGTTCTTCTTCCCCATTTTTAATTGGGTTGTTTGTTTTTTTGATGTTGAGTTGTATGAGCTGTTTATATATGTCTCTAACACCATACAGAAAAAGAAACTCAAAATGGATTAAAAACCTAATGTAAGACCAGATATGATAAAACTCGTAGAGAAAAACCTAGGCAGAATACTCTTTGACATAAATCATAGCAATATATAATTTTTTTGGATCCATCTCCTAAAGTAAAGGAAATAAAAGCAAAAATAAACAAATGGAACCTAATTAAAATTAAAAGCTTTTGCACAGCAAAGAAACCATTGATAAAACAAAAAGACAACCTACCGAATGGGAAATAAACCTCCATATGAAAATAAGCAATTTAAAAAAAAAATAGTATAAATATTTCAGACATTATGAACCCCAGTCCTGAATTTAAAGTATTAATAAAAGAGATTCTCAATTTCCTTAGTAAGTAATAAAATACAAATTAAGACAGCAATAATGTTAGATTTTACATATAATGAGAGTAGCAAAAGTTAAGAAGTTTGAAAATATAAGTTAGTGAGATTATGGAATAAGAAATCCTCTTATATGTTGCTGGAGCGTAATTTGTTACAAACACTTTGAAAAGTAATTTGGCATTATCTTATAAATTTCAACACACTCACCTTTCATTCAAGCAATTTACATTCTTAGGTATAACACCTACATAAAGTCTCATACACTGACATGAGATATATTCAAGAATGGTTGTTAGCAAAATTCTTCATAATAGTAAAAAATCTGGAAATGTTGTCCATCAATAGAAGAGTACATGAATAAATTGTGATATATTCACAAATTGGAACACTATAAAAATTGAAAATAAATTAATTGGACTTGAAAGGATGACATGGATTAATTTTAGAAAAAAAATTAATAGAAAACGGGTCACAGAATGGTACTTTCAGCGTGATGCTATTACTTGTGACCCTAAAACAAGGAAAATGCTTGATGTATTATTCAGATACACATACATATGTACATGGCTACTCACTCTATGAAATATTGAAATAAGAAAAGGAAATGACTCGTAAAATTTAAGCAGAGAGATGAGACTAAGGCAGTGCACACATGTAAATTTTTTATTTGGAAATGTTTTGCATTTAAGTATGTGCTGACTTTAAAGGTGTTCATTTTATCATCATGTGTAATAACTTACATGTATGATACATGTGTTCTTTTTGTGGTCCATGTATTTCATAATGAACATTGTTCATTATGTTAAATGAACAATGTTCATTGAAAATCTGTAGAAAATCATTGATGTTCCATAGAAAATCATTTAAAATACAATGAAAAGAAATAGAATTTGAAGGAAGTGGTCTAGTGTTGCTTACCCATGTCTGGCACTAATAATTTAAAGGTCAAATCATGACATAAGAATATATGACAAAGGAGACAAGGATATACAATGGAGAAAAGACAGTCTCTTCAATAAATGGTGCTGGGAAAACTGGACAGCTACATGTAAAAGAATGAAGTTAGAACACTCTCTAACACCATACACAAAAATAAACTCAAAATGGATTAAAGACCTAAATGTAAGACTGGGCACTATAAAACTCTTAGAAGAAAACATAGGAAGAGCACTGACATAAATCACAGAAAGATCTTTTTTGACCCACCTCCTAGAGTAATGGAAATAAAAACAAAAATAAAAAAATAAGACCTAATGAAACTTAAAAGCTTTTGCACAGCAAAGGAAACTATAAACAAAATGAAAAGACAACCCTCAGAATGAGACAAAATTAAAAAAAAAAAAACCACAACCCAATCAAAAAATGGGCAGAAGACCTAAATAGACATTTCTCCAAAGAAGATATACAGATTGCCAACAAACACATGAAAGAATGCTCAACATCACTAATTATTAGAGAAATGCAAATCAAAATTACAATGCAGTATCACCTCATACCGGTTAGAATGGACATCATCAGAAAATCTACAAACAACAAATGCTGGAGAGGGTATGGAGAAAAGGGAACCCTCTTGCACTGTTGGTGGGAATATAAATTGATACAGCCACTATGGAGAACAGTATGGACATTCCTTAAAAAACTAAAAACAGAATTACTATATGACCCAGCAATCCAACTACTGGGCATATAACCAGAGAAAACCATACTTCAAAAAGACACAAGCACCACAATGATAATTGCAGCACTATTTACAATAGCCAGGTCATGGAAGCAACCTAAATGCCCATCAACAGACAAATGGATAAAGAAGATGTGGTACATATATAAAATGGAATATTACTCAGCCATAAAAAGGAACAAAACTGGGTCATTTGTAGAGACATGGATAGACCTAGAGACTGTCATACAAAGTGAAGTAATTCAGAAAGAGAATAACAAATATCATATATTAACATATATATGTGGAATCTAGAAAAATGGTACAGATGAACCGGTGTGCCAGGCAGAAATACAGACAGAGATGTAGAAAACAAACATATGGACACCAAGGGGGGAAAGTGGGTGGTGGGTGGGGAGATTGGGATTGACATATATACACTAATATGTATAAAATAGATAACTAATAAGAATCTGTTCTATAAAAAAATTAAATTAAATTAAATTAAAAAAAGAATACATTGTTGCCTGTACCAAATTTAGCACCTTTGTGATTTTAACCCAAGATTGCAGTCCTGACTGAGAACGAAAATGAAATAAGTTAAAATTATTCAACCCACCAACAACTAAAATTCTCATGCATCCTAACTCTGTCACTTTTGTGGTGAGCCTTGTCTTACATTAGATACTCTTTCTAATCATGAAAATGCCGCCTTGCCCATCCCCCATACCTGCACAGCCAGCTGTGGCCAAGTGCTAAGGTTCACTGGACACAGAGATCTGCACATTCTGTTCACCCAACCTGTGCAGCTTGCATTTCTCAAACATTCACCTGTTACAAACATTCACCTGCCTGCACACACCTGCCGAGACAGCTGCATCAAGAAGGTAGTTCTCACCAGGGGGTACTTTGTTCCCCAAAATGTCACTACTTTTGCCAATTTCTCAAGGTTTCCTCACCCAGGCCACATAGGTTAGAGTGTTAGGTAATAATTTTGCATATACTCCTGTAATCCAAGTTTTGAAACAATTAGGAAGTATGGAATGAGATAGAGATCAAAATATACATAATATGTTATGTTGTGTTGTGTTGTGTTACGTTATTATAGGAGACTGCACTTGTGTCTGAGAGCAAAATGGCCTTTTTAGTACTTCCTTCATCACCACCCTAGACCTTTGGACCCATTGAATGGGATGAGCAATTTTCCAACCAGCTCTACAAAGGATTGCACTCTTCCTTGGATTGGGTGGTTAAAGACGTAGAACAAAAATCTTATATTTTATAGGTGATAGTGTAAATTGTCAGAACCATTTTGAAAAAATTGCCATTATCTTATAAACTTAAGCATGCACACTCCCTATATTATGTGAAGATGTTCATAGCTAAATTATACACAAGCACACACAAACTCTTATGTAATTATGGGCAGATGCGTGGGAGAAGGTTGACAATGATACTCCCTAAATTGTTATTTTTAACATGCATTGGTTTATTGTATATTACTGGATAAAAATATAAAAGTTATAAATATAGAACAATGCTTATTTTGTTCTGTGAAACATGGTACATGTTGTTCTTATGCTCATCAACTATACCTTTATAATATTTTATGTGCACAGAAGATTTGCCCAATCCAGATTGGGATCAGCATGGTTTACTTTCAGTGTGAGCTGTGACTCAAGCTCTAAATATTATTTAAGGACTTAAATGTGCCTCACATGTTTGAGGGCTACAAAAACAATTAAAGATATAAACATGCTTTTGAAGAAGCTTACTGAGAAATAGAGGGAGGAGGACATGAAGAAAAATGTGGTAAAGTTTTATACAGGCTATGGTATAAATCTGTGTAGTATATACTAGAGGTAGAAAAAGTGATAGGAACAATTTCTATTTCAGAATATTGTGTCAGGAATGGCTTTTAAAATAAATGCAATATAACTTGAATAGAGTCACAAAGAAAATGATTTTCCTGAGCAGAATGATGTGGAAAAAAGATTTTCTTGGAAGGAGATTAGAGGAATCAAAGACTCAAGAAAATTTAAATAATCAAAAACCTGAAGGCCATATTTCTGAAAGACAAAAATGTTTTACCTCACAGATATTTTTAAAGAGTGAACAACTGGAAGTATTGCCAAGAAATTCACATTTCTTTAATATCAGAAGGAAAAACAGCATAAGATAGAAAAGCGGTTTTATTTGCACTTCAAATTTAAAATATTTAAAATGTTACATAGTAACAGAAAATGAAACTTTATCACTTCAGTTTTTCTTAGGAATGCACAAATAGTAGTGAATTTCATTATGGCTGAGAGAAAAATCTCATAATTTTGTACCCTTTTAAATCAGATACTCTGTATTTTCAAAACAATTTTAGACTTCATGCATTCTAGCTACAAGTGTTGCCCACTTATTGCGAAAAGTTTTTCTTGGTATTAGTCTGTAATATCACCATTGCAGGGGGAATCTGGCATTCTATAATGAAACTCTAAATGTTTAGCATATCTAGCCAGCCCCAAAAGCTGACATGTCATTTTCTTGGGAACAAACTAAATATATAAAGTATGATTATTTCATTATTATCTATACCCTAACAATGTCAGGATCGAACAGTAAGCAATTTATACTTTCAAGGTAGGTGAGGGAAAACATATGATTTCAAATACAAATGTATATATAAACAATACTTGACTTGAAATATTTCATATGTAATGGAATATTCCAAAACTTCAAATGAAAAATAAACAGAATACAAAGAACAATAATACAAGCTTTGAGCAGAAAGGGAAAAGGTCTCACAAAACCCATATCCTTTTTATACAGCAGTGTTTCCTTTTCATTTAGCAGCTTCTGCAATATTTATAGAGCTGACTGGATAAGTTTGATTTTCTAGCTCCCATTTGCATCACAGGGTGAACCTCTGGATAAAAGTTAACAATTACAAAGAAGGGCTGGTTCTGTGAGATACATCAGTAGTGATAAGTGAACAGTCTGAAAAGACACATTTACTTTGAAAATCTAACAAAGATGTAGTAAAGAAAACCACAAATGTTGCATCAATTGTAACAATCCTAAAGCACAGAGTAGTTGAATTGTGTTAAATATTTCCTGTTTACTAAAGCAACACATTAAGAGAGAACTCTGATTCATGAGTTTTTCAAATTGCAACCACAATATTCTCTTCAAAGATGAAGACTGATTATGTTACTTAAATGCTTCAAATTTTTCAGTAACTTCCCATTGCTCCTAGGAGTTAATCTCTCACTTTCAGATACTTTTCTTCTTATTCTTGGAATATTTTGCCTCTAATTTCATGTAGTAGATCACAGCAATATCACTTCCTTAAGAATATCTCCTCTGGACACTTCTAGACTAGGTAATTTCTCTCTATCATACAATCGCATAGTATTTTCTGCTTTTGAAATAATTTATTGATTATAGATACTTGTTTAATGACCATCTTCTTAATAAGACTGTAAATTCCCTGAGGACAGATACAATGATTGTTTTAATTGAATTGCTATTTAATGAATGAACGGGCACCTAAGTGATGAGATAAATAATTTCTATATCTTTGATTTATAATATCATCAAACTAGAAAAACTTGACATGTCTTTAGAAACATACAGAGAAAAACAAATGAGTACTATAAAGACCAAGATGAAACTTGTACTAAAGAAAACAAAGCAAAACAACTTTGAAGTACTGACGATTAAATTGTTGCTAAACTCTCAGAACAATTTTCATTAACTATCAGGCTAATGGAGCTCTTTCAAAACAGAATAAATGAATTAATCATGCTTAGAAGCAGTATGGTGATCTTCCAGACCTAAAAATTTACTCGAGCTATTGCGTATCTTTCCCAATGTTTTGGAAAATGTAATATTTTAGAAGTGTAAGACCAGGCTGGACAGGAGACAAGTCTTCTTAACTTCTTTATGAAGGGTGTGTTTCAAGACACCTGTATTAATTTCTTATTATTACTGGAACATTTTAGAAACTGATTTAGTAGCTTAAAACAACATCAAACTATTATCTTACAGTTCTGTACCTCAGAAGTCTAAAATGGGTAAGCAGGGCTGTGTTCCTTCTAGAAGCTCATTGGAATAGTCCATTTCTTTGCTTTTCCCAGTTTATAGACAGTACCAGCATTCCCTGGCTTGTGTTCACACATGACTTAGAACTCTGCTTTCATGGTAACAGTTTCTTCTTTGATTAACTCTCCTGTCTCCCTCTTTTCTTTATAAGGACCTGTGATTACACTGGGTCCACTTGTATAATCTAGGATAATCTCCCCATTTTATGACCCTTAATTATTAATCACATCAGCAAAATCCCTTTTTCCATGTTAAAACAACGTATTTCTTTAACATGGAAAAAGTTTCTGTGGATTAAGACATGAATATCTTTGGGGGTGTCATTGTTTAGCCCACTGCAACACCAGAATAGTGTGTCTCTCAAACAATAAGCATCTTTCTCCATCTATTTGAAGAACAGAGGAGGAAAATTTTTTCCTTTACTCCTTTCAGGTCTCCATAACAAAACACAGATTAACATGAGAAAAGCATACAAATTGAAGTTTTACATGACATAGAAGCCCTCATAAGGAAATAAAAACCCGAAGAAGTGGCAAAACCTAGAGTAGGAAGTAAAATGAGAAGAATAAAGGAAGATAAGTACTATTTTAACAAGTTCTGCTTGTACAGAATTCTCCTGGTCTCAAATCATCCTTAATTAAAAGGTTACTTTCTTTCTGGTATAAGGAGGACAGCTTTCTTATGGAATTTCATCTCCTCTCCTTAGGAAGAAAGGGGAGATTAGAATGCTCTTCTTGCATCTGCTATTTTTCGAGTGCCTTAAGTTCAAAGTATCACTTATGTTGAAGTGGCAAACATTGATCTCAGAAAACAGTTGTGCAGGAAATAGAAAACAGTACACAAGGCATTCTGCATCCTCATAAACACAGATTTATAATCAAAGAAGTCTAGGCAAGACTGCAGACAGGACATAGCTGGGCACCAGGGATTGTAGTAACTTAAGTACCACATCATTTCATAGTATCAGCATGCAAAATTGTAATTACAAGTTTCCCTTTTCGGATTAGCAGAGCTGAACTACTAATACCAAGGCCATAATGCTGTTCTTTAATACTTATAAGATTTTCTCTTAGCACTATATACATAAGTGTATGTGTGTGTGTATCTACATATACAAGTATGCTTGCATTGATACATAATCATATATATGCACATATATATGGGCAATATTTTTGTGCACTCCCTATAGGATAAAATAAGGTAATATTTTTATGCAAAAAATGAAGTGAACAGCAAATTTTAAGGAGAAAATTGATTATAGATAAGGGCAAATGTTAAAGTAGTCCAAAAAATGGAGTAAAAGGAATGAAAATGCAATAAAAGAGTGAACATTCTCATTTGAATTGTAAAGAACAGATTTGACAAAGTGGAATATTGTATCAGAGACATAACGAACAATGTAAACCATTCTTCTACAGTTTCAGGAAACATGACAAAAAGATTAAGATTATGTGGATATTATGATAAATCTAGAAAAAAGAAGATATAGATTAAACTAATGAATAATTCTTATACCAGAGCATGTGCGTATGTGTAGACATGTGAGTGGGTAGTGCAGGTGAGAGAACACAGAAAACTGATAGAAAAGCAATATCTAAAAATATAAATAGATAATTTTCTTGATGCAAAATATGTGAAAATGCCTATATAAATTAGCACTTTTTAAAAGAAATAAACATTTGGGGCTTCCCTGGTGGCGCAGTGGCTGAGAATCTGCCTGCTAATGCAGGGGACATGGGTTCGAGCCCTGGTCTGGGAAGATTCCCACATGCTGCAGAGCAGCTAGGCCCGTGAGCCACAAATACTGAGCCTGCACGTCTGGAGCCTGTGCTCCGCAACAAGAGAGGCCGCGATAGTGAGAGGCCCGCTCACCGTGATGAAGAGTGGCCCCAGCTTGCTGCAACTAGAGAAAGCCCTCGCACAGAAACGAAGACCCAACACAGCCATAAATAAATAAATAATATTTTTAAAAAAAGAAATAAACAGTTGTTTCACACACTGCTTAATGTGTATAAATAAATATATATTACTGTATATTATAAAATACTATTATAACAATTTTAAAATTACTGATTAAACAGTTACTGTGTGGTTGCATTTGTACTGTGCACTCTATGTTGTTCATTCCATTCTGACATTGATACTGATATGTATATATCTATATATAATCATATTTTTTAAAGATAAGAAAACTGAAAATCAAAACATAGAATGAAATTAAATGTATGTCTCCATCAATTTGAAGGCTTTACTCTTCAAGTGAGGCAGTCCATCACCAAGATAGACTAACAGAAATTGCAGGCTACCTACAAAATTGCCAATCAAGTTTAATTTTACTGAGAGATTAAGAAAAATAACTATAGGAAATACTGAGAAGACATAAGAGAGACTAGAAAGTTTATTTCATTTAGACCTAATTAGGTTATGTTTGATTAGAAGAGTCTATAGCCCAGAGGCAAAATTTGATCACACTCTGCTCTTAGCTATTCTTTTTCTCCTAATCTGTAGCAGAAAATTTGCTTTTAATCTCTCTATAATATGCATGGACTTTTTGTCTTATAACAACTTAAAAATTTAACCAACCAATGAAACAACAAAATAAAAATAATCCCTCTCCAACTTAATCACGTAAGACTTCATTTCTGGCTCTTTCTAATAAAAAACTAAACTATTTATGACATTGAAACACTACCAAAATAATTTCTAACGAAGCACCTAAATTTTTCCCTCCAAAAGTAGGTTCACTTAGAGTTGTACAATTAATACTTGTCTCACCCAGGAGATTTTCTAAATAATATTGAATAATTTAAATTATGTTCCCCCCCTCAGTGGAAAGACTGACACCTACTGTCGGTGCAAAGCTCCTCCGTGAAAGGTCCTTTTTTGTTGTCTGATTATTTCTGTAAAATCAGTAAGTATAGAAGTTTGAACAAATGAGTAAATATATTGTAGGTAATGGGATCCAGGTTTTTCATTATTGGAGAAACAATTTACAAATAAGAAATGAGGGGACTGGCATGGGTGAGTGGGCAGATAGTGTAG
This sequence comes from Balaenoptera ricei, assembly GCF_028023285.1. Classification (NCBI taxonomy): domain Eukaryota; kingdom Metazoa; phylum Chordata; class Mammalia; order Artiodactyla; family Balaenopteridae; genus Balaenoptera; species Balaenoptera ricei. The sequence continues at coordinate 47,361,896 of NC_082656.1, read as the reverse complement.
AAAGAGCCCTATGGTTCTGGATTGAAGTCAGTTGGTATCAGTGTGAACTCATGTTTTAATATACTGTTGCAGTTTTAATACATATTAGATGCAGAAATAAATATAGATGTGTATACATGAGGTTAGTGTGTATATATATATATATATATATATATATATATATATATATATAAATTTCTCAGATCTACCCACTGAAAGAGCCTAAGTGCAGTGTCACCCCAGTAGCAATGAGCACATCTAGCATCCAGATAGTGATTTCTAATATCATTGTCCAAAATAGTGAACTAGAACTCCTTGGAGAAGTGGATGATTCCTGGCAGAGGTAGGGAATATGAAAGATGAGCCCAGAGCATCTTGTGATGACAAAAAAGTGCCAAAAAAATTTGAAAGTTGGTTCATATTGAAAGGGCACAGGAGACAGATTAAAAGTGCTCCCAAAAGCCAAAGCAGGAAAAATTTGAGCAACCAAGTAAATAATAATAGTATTAAATTATAATCAACTAATAAAATAAATATCTATGATTCCATACCGATATCAATAAATAATTCAGTAGAAAAGTAAATGTGGGAGAAGGGATGCCTTTTTCTTACAAGATAATTCTGATTAATAAGTATGAAAAGAATGAATGAAATAAAAGGTCACCATTAACACCATTAGAACACTTGCCACAGGCAAGTTCCCCTAATGGATTCTAAAATGAGTGGGCAAATATAAGGAGCAACAGGATATTTGCAGTCTCAAAATATCTCCCCTCAAACAAATCTTTATTAATTTTAAATGAATAAGCAGTAATTTTACAGTGGAGAAAATTTGCCACATAAAACCTTTGGTAAATATAGGGATGGTTAAATAATAACTGCACATTAAGATAAATTCAATCCTACCTTAACTTTTTTAAAAAGGATTTTCTCTGCTTAATTAAAATCTGAGTGACATTTTTATCCTGTTTTTTAGGTAATAAATTTTCTGCATGAGTATGGAAACATCTGCTCAATCAACCAAAATAGAATATATATACACACATAAAATCGTGATATTCAATAGACATGTTTATGTAAAATGTGTATCATAAACAATGGAAAAAGACTACGAAATGAATAGTGAGTGACAAAATAACAATTATGGAGTTATTATAAAATTAAGAAGGAAAACATAATAATCCCATAGCATATCTTGGATAGTGATATATATGTGCATGTTTGCGGGTGTTTAGATTAGAAAATTTAGTATATTTTTCTTCCCTGAGAAGATATATCTTGTGACAAGAGATACAGAAAATGAATGGAGTAGGGTTGAATAGATTGAACAGTTTTCCAGAAGTGTTGAGAGAATTTAGAGTTTATAACACATGTAAAAATGTCTGCTTTAGCAAAAGAAAGCACGTTCTTCCTGGCATGGAGGATAAAGAAGAGATTAATAGATAAAGATAGCGTGTGGGTGGAAAGAAAGTGGTAGTAAAAAACCACAGAGGAAATATCTAGGTTAAATCATACGTGCATTACACATTTCACACTACAGTGCTGTCGTCAGGAGATTGAAGACTATGGAAAATATTTGATAAAATATTTCCATTAAATGTGGTAAATACTTAGGTTTGAAAAAACTGAAGTTCTGATGGTAAAGCTCTAGTTATTGGTTCTCTGTTCCATTTCCTCGATCTGAATACATCACCTGTAAATATCATCAATCTCAAGGCAGAAATGCCTATTTTGTGTGCAAATATTTGCTGAGTTTCTGGCATAGTTCTTGACACAAAGTGGGAACTCAGTTTGCATGAAAAACTGACTGAATCACAAAAGGTAAAGTAAGGTGTTACTGCAGGTTGAGTAGTAAAAGTTTTGATTAGAATGTGTCCTAAAATCTTACTGCTTTTGGAATGGAGTCTGAAGACACACCATGACTACCCAAATTCAGAAAGGATCATTTGATTTTTCTTTCCTATAATGATGACAAGCTATCACCTCATACAATTACCTATTCTCATTTCACCATAATTATGGCCTTTATTTCCTTGATCCCTGCACATTCTTTCATCTTGTTAATATCTTTGTTCACGATATTATATTCTGTTGCATGTTATTAATATATATAATTAATTATTAAGTTATAATTTATAATCTTAAAATTGTATTTATCCCTTCTTTGTTTTGATAGCTCCTGTTTTCACTAGACAGGACTACATAGCATTTCTTTATTATTTCAATTTTAAGCTTATAAAACAGCAATATGAACAAAAATGGAAAATGACAAAAGCAGTATGCCTTTAGAAAATCAACATTGCAGTGATTTTCCTGAAAATAATTCCAGAACATAACTTCAGGTCGATATATTTATATTTACTCCTATGAAACTTAGTTTTGTTTATTTACATATGTTTATGGCAGGCCAATTATCTTAGTAATATTTATTGAACAATAAATATTTTCTTCACTGATTTGATACCACTTTTTATCATATACTAAACCAGGTTTTTCATTTTGGGTGAATTTATGGATTCTACATATTTCCATTCAGGGGCTTTTTCTTTTCCTCTATATTTCTCAATATTAGCTAAAAATAATTGTAGCCTTATAAGAAATTCTTATAACTGTAGGGTCAAACCTTTCTTAAATTAGAATTTTACATAATTTTAGTGAAATTGTGAACAAGCCTCATAATATCTAATTGGTATCTTAATTGATATGTCACTAAAGACACAGAATAATCCTGGGAGAACGCTTTTTTTCACTGACTTTTTTTCTTAGAATTATTTTTTAGTGCCATTTAATATTTGTTAATAAAGTTTTCAGTTATTTATGAGATAGGTCCATGCACTTCTCTTTTTTTCTCTTGCATAACTTTTATTTCTATTTATAATGAAATATTGTCTTCCTTGCATTTTGTTTTTCCCCAGTATATGGGAAAATTAATACATTATTGTCCCATAATTCTGTAGTTGGTCATCTTATAGATAATCTTATTGACTGGATTTTCAAATTAGTCTCTATAATTTTCCAGGTGTATAATTTTATTAACTAAAAATTTTAGATTCATTTATATAAAGAATTTTAACTGAATAATTGAAAAAGAATTTCAGTTGAATAATAATTTCAACTGAATAATAACATGTCTTTTAAGTAAATACTTTCACAAAGTACCAGAAAAACATTTCAAATTGACAAAATTAAGTATTGTATTTGGCCAGAAGGAAAGCTTCAAAGATGGTCTTCAATCATCTATGAATAAATAGAGTGTAGATGATTAAAGAATTTTAATTTTTCAAAGAAAAGGCATTTACTTTGTATTTCTTATGAGTACCTTTTAATAAAAGATTTCCCAACGTTTTTGCTAGCACTTGTTTCAAAGTAAAACATTTGCACGCATATACTGACATCTGGTGGATATTCAATTTATGATCTCGTGGCTATTCAGTGTAGTACTTCTAATGTAATGCGAGGGGAAGTAAATAAAATGTACTGTAAGAACAAAGTTCTAGCTAAATTTATAAAGAGAGTAATAATTTATTTTTATTTTATATTTATGGGAATGTAAATATAAGAAAAATGTAAACGGTTTTGTTAGATTCTTAGTATGCTTATTCCTATTGGGTTTTCAGGGTGTAGCATGTATAGAAAATTATTTATAACTCATCATATACTAGTGTCTAATATCTTGTTTTGCACGCTGCAGATGCTTTGCACTTATGTTATTTACATAAACGTTATCCTGTATCTCAAGACAGCTAAAATTGTTACTGGGTTAAAACATCTTCAGGTAGAAGAATTGACTGAAAAAAATGGAGATGCTACACATTTAGCAATGTTTTATTAAATTAGGAAAATCTCCAGAGGTGGAGAGAAAATGCACAATGGAGTGTTATTAAAGTACAATATTCCAGAAGCAAGGGTATTTTTTTAATGTTGAAAAAGTAGACTATATAAAGCAAAGCACTTCATCTGTGGATGGCTAGACCTGTTGCATGAAGATCCCAAGTAGGTCTAAAAGCCCAACTAGTAGCTGCTGAAACTAATAACTTAAAACTGTTGTGAGACTCAATTCTGGCCCTGTGGCATAGCAAGTGTTAATTAGGACCAAGACTGGTATCATAAACTCAGGGTTTAATATTATCTTTTAATTATAATAATCCAGATCCTTAAATGCTGAATGACCCCTCCCATCCTATGAAAGAATAATCCTGAGGTTTTAGGCACTGACAACCTTAAAATTTCACATTCCCCATAGACAATATATTCCATTGTATATATGAGCCACATCTTCTTTATCCATTCATTGGTCAATGGACATTTAGGTTGCTTCCAACTCCTGGCTATTGTAAATAGTACTGCAATGAACATTGTTGTACATGACTCTTTTTGAATTATGGCTTTCTCAGGGTATATGCCCAGTAGTGGGATTGCTGGGTCATATGGTAGTTCTATTTTAGTTTTTTAAGGAACCTCCATACTGTTCTCCATAGTGGTTGTATCAATTTACATTCCCAACAACAGTGCAAGAGGGTTCCCTTTTCTCTACATCCTCTCCAGCATTTATTGTTTCTAGATTTTTTGAGGATGGCCATTCTGACGGTTGTGAAGTGATAGCTCATGGTGGATTTGATTTGCATTTCTCAAATGATTAGCGATGCTGAGCATCTTTTCATGTGTTTGTTGGCAATCTGTATATCTTCTTTGGAGAAATATCAATTTAGGTCTTCCACCCATTTTTAGATTCTGTTGTTGTTGTTGTTTTTTTTTGATATTGAGCTGCATGAGCTGCTTGTATATTAAGGAGATTAATCCTTTGTCAGTTGCTTCATTTGCAAATATTTTCTCCCATGTTGAGGGTTGTCTTTTCATGTTGTTTATGGTTTCCTTTACTGTGCAAAAGCTTTTAAGTTTCATTAGGTCCTATTTGTTTATATTTCCATTTCTCTATGAGGTGGGTCAAAAAGGATCTTTCTGTGATTTGTGTCAAAGTGTTCTTCCTGTGTTTTCCTCTAAGAGTTTTATAGTGTCTGGCCTTAGATTTAGGTCTTTAATACATTTTGAGTTTATTTTTGTGTATGGTGTTAGGAAGTGTTCTAATATCATTCTTTTACATGTAGCTGTACAGTTTTCCCAGCACCACTTATTGAAAAGGCTGTCATTTCTCCACTGTATATTCTTGCCTCCTTTGTCATAGGTTAGGTGACCATAGGTGTGTGGGTTTTTCTCTGGGCTTTCTATCTTGTTCCATTGATCTTTGTTTCTGTTTTTGTGCCAGTACCATACTGTCTTGATTACTGTAGCTTTGTAGTATAGTCTGAAATCAGGGGGCCTGATACCACGAGCTCCAATTTTTTTCCTCAAAATTGCTTTTGCTATTCGGGGTCTTTTGTGTTTCCATACAATTTGTAAAATTTCTTGTTCTATTTCTGTGAAAAATGCCATTAGTAATTTGATAGGGATTGCATTGAATCTGTAGATTGCTTTGGGTAGTATAGTCATTTTCACAATATTCATTCTTCCAATCCAGGAACATGGTATATCTCTCCATCTTTTTGTATCATCTTTGATTTCTTTCATCAGTTTCTTATGGTTTTCTGCATACAGGTTATTTGCCTCCATAGGTAGGTTTATTCCTAGGTATTTTATTCTTTTTGTTGCAATGGTAAATGGGAATGTTTCCTTATTTACTCTTTCTGATTTTTTGTTGTTAGCGTATAGGAATGTGAGAGATTTCTGTGCATTAATTTTGTATCCTGCTACTTTACCAAATTCATTGATTAGCTCTAGTAGTTTTCTGGTGGCATCTTTAGGATTTTCAATGTACAGTATCATGTCATCTGCAAAGTGTGACAGTTTTACTTCTTCTTTTCCAGTTTGGATTCCTTTTATTTCTTTTTCTTCTCTGATTGTTGTGGCTAAAACTTCCAAATCTATGTGGAAGTATAGTGGTGAGAGTGGGTACCCTTGTCTTCTTCCTGATCTTAGAGGAAATGTTTTCACCATTGAGAATGATGTTGGCTGTGGGTGTGTCATATATGGCTTTTATTATGTTGAGGTAGTTTCCCTCTATGCCCACGTTCTGAAGTTTTTGTCATAACTGTGTGTTGAATTTTGTCAAAATCTTTTTCTGCATCTATTGAGATTATCATATGGTTTTTATCCTTCAATTTGTTAATATGGTGTATCACTTTGATTGATTTGCGTATATTGAAGAATCCTTGCATTCCTGGGATAAACCCCACTTGATCATGCTGTATGATTCTTTTAATATGCTGTTAGATTCTGTTTGCTAGTATTTGGTTTAGGATTTTTGCATCTATGTTTATTAGTGATATTGGCCTGTAGTTTTCTTTTTTGTGACATCTTTGTCTGGTTTTGGTATCAGGGTGATGGTGGTCTCGTAGAATGAGCTTGGGAGTGTTCCTCCCTCTACTATATTTTGGAAGAGTTTGAGAATGATAGGTGTTAGATCTTCTCTAAATGTTTGACAGAATTCGCCTGTGAGTCCATCTGGTCCTGGGCTTTTGTTTGTTGGAAGATATTTTATCACAGTTTCAATGTCAATGCTTGTGATTGGTCTGTTCATATTTTCTATTTCTTCCTAGTTCAGTCTTGGAAGGTTGTACTATTCCAAGAATTTGTCCATTTCTTCGTGGTTGTCCATTTTTTTGGCATATAGTTGCTTGTAGTAGTCTCTTATGATCCTTTGTATTTCTGTGGTGTCAGTTTTTACTTCTCCTTTCTCATTTCTAATTTGCTGATTTGAGTCTTCTTTTTTTTTTCCTGGTGAGTCTCACTAATGGTTTACCAATTTTGTTTATCTTCTCAAAGAACCAGCTTTCAGTTTTATTGTTCTTTGCTATTGTTTCCTTCTTTTCTTTTTCATTTATTTCTGATCTGATCTTCGTGATTTCTCTCTTTCTGCTAACTTTGGGGGTGTTTTGTTCTTCTTTCTCTAATTGCTTCATGTGTAATGTTAGGTTGTTTGTTTGAGGTTTTTCTTGTTTCTTTAGGTAAGATTGTATTGCTATAAACTTCCCTCTTAGTACTGCTTTTGCTGTATCCCATAGGTTTTGGGTCATTGTGTTTTCATTGTAATTTGTTTCTAGTTATGTTTTTATTTCCTCTTTGATTTCTTCAGTGATCTCTTGCTTGTTTAGTAGTGTATTGTTTAGCCTCCATGTGTTTTTTTTTTTTTTTCCCTGTAATTGATATCTAGTCTCATAGCATTGTGTTTGGAAAAGATGTTTGATACAATTTCAATTTTCTTAAATTTAACAAGGCTTGATTTGTGACTGAAGATGTGATCTATCCTGGAGAATGTTCTGTGTGTGTGCACTTGAGAAGGAAATGCATTCTGTTGTTTTTGGATAGAATGTCCTATAAATATCAATAAATTCCATCTTGTCTAATGTGTCATTTAAAGCTTGTGTTTCCTTATTTATTTTCTGTTTGGATGATCTGTCCATTGGTGTATGTGGGTGTTAAAGTCCCCTACTATTATTGTGTTACTGTTGATTTCCCCTTTTATGGTTGTTAACATTTGCCTTATGTACTGAGGTGCTCCTATGTTGGGTGCATAAATATTTATGATTGCTATACCTTCTTCTTGGATTGATCTCTTGACCATTATGTAGTGTCCTTCCTTCTCTCTTGTTACAGTCTTTATTTTAAAGTCTGTTTTTTCTGATATGAGTATTGCTACTCCAGCTTTCTTTTGATTTCCATTTGCATGGAATTTCTTTTTCCATCTCCTCACTTTCAGTCTGTATGTGTCCCTAGGTCTGAAGTTGGTCTCTTGTAGACAGCATATATATGCGTCTTGTTTTTGTATCCATTCAGCCAGTCTATGTCTTTTGGTTGGAGCATTTAATCCAGCTACATTTAGGGTAATTGTTGATATGTATGTTGCTATTACCATTTTCTTAATTGTTTTGGGTTTGTTATTGTAGGTCTTTTCCTTCTCTTGTGTTTCTGGCCTAGAGAAGTTCCTTTAGCATTTGTTGTAAAGCTGGATTGGTGGTACTGAATTCTGTTAACTTTTCCTTGTCTGTAAAGCTTTTGATTTCTCTGTCGAATTTGAAGGAGATCTTTGCTGGATAGAATAATCTTCATTGTGGGATCTTCCTTTTCATCACTTTAAATATAACTTGCCACTCCCTTCTGGCCTGTAGAATTTCTGCTGAAAGTTCAGCTGTTAACTTTATGCGGATTCCCTTGTATGTCATTTGTTGCTTTTCCCTTGCTGCGTTTAATTTTTTTTCTTTGTGTTAGTTTGATTAATATGTGACTCAGCATGTTTCTCCTTTGGTTTCTCCTGTATGGGACTATCTGCATTTCCTGGACTTGATTGACAATCTCCTTTTCCATGTTGGAGAAATTTTCCACTATAATTTCTTCAAATATTTTCTCAGACCCTTTCTGCTCTTCTCCTTCTTCTGGGATGCCTATAATTTGAATGTTGGTGTGCTAAATGTTGTCCCAGAGGTCTCTGAGACTGTCCTCCATTCTTTTCTATTTATTCTGTTCTGCAGCAGTTATTTCCACCATTCTATCTTCCAGCTCACTTATACGTTCTTCTGCTCTAGTTATTCTGCTATTGATTCCTTCTAGAGTATTTTTAATTTCAGTTATTGTGTTGTTCATTACTCTTTGTTTGCTTTTTAGTTCTTCTATGTCCTTGTTAAACATTTCTTGTATTTTCTCTCTTCTGTATCTGAGATTTTGGATCATCTTTCCTATCATTACTCTAAATTCTTTTTCAGGTCATTTGCCTATTTTCTCTTCTTTTATTTGGTCTTGTGGGTTTTTATCTTGCTCCTTTGCCAGCAAGTTAGTTCTCTGTCTTCTCATTTTGTCTAATTTACAGTATTTGAGGTTTCCTTTCGCTAAGCTGCAGAGACATAGTTCCTCTTGCTTCTGTTCTCTCCTCCAGGTGGTGAGGTTTGTCCAGTGGCTTGCTTAGGCTTCCTGATGGGAGGGACTGTTGCCTGCGTTCTTTTGAGTGGAGCTAATTCTTTTCTCTCTGATGAGCCGGGCCATGTCAGATGGTGTGTTTTGGGGTGTCTGTGAGCTTAGTATGACTTTAGGTTGTCTGTGTCCTGATGGGTAGGTTTATGTTCCTGTCTTTTTTATTTTTTGGTATCTCACAACTGATTCTGAGTATTAAATTTATTAAATTGACTAGGTATAGATTTATTAGTCTGAAAATATAGACAAATTCAAGAAAAATTTATGTAAACCTACTTATACTTTATGCTTCAATTTCATCCTATTTAGGAAGAGGGGTAGAGCCAATATAGTAATTTGTATATTCTTAATATCTATTTTCCAATTATCAGTTCAAATTAATCCCTGACTTTTTACAAGTCTTTTAAAGCATATTTTCTTATCCTTCTTTCAATCATATCTTCTTTGCTGTTTTTTATTTCTTTTCTTTGCCTCTCCCTCTTTATACCTATCTCTGTCCATCTCAGATTTTACACCCTCTCTTCCCCTTCCATTTTTCTGTATTGCTCTATATGGCAGGGAGTGAGATTAAGAAAGATGATATCTGACATATTGGCCATAGTTGCAATTTTAAAATCATTTATTTAACACTGAAAATTACCATCAAGTTTGTGTAGTTCTTCTTTCTTTTTTATACTTTTATGAAGGATTATATGAAAAAATATCAAGTAATTGTGCCTAGGTCATTTGGAAACGTGTTCATAGAACTAGATTTATGACCTATTTGTCCAGCAGTCTGTCCCATTTTCCACTTTTATTTCTTAGTTTGTCCAGCATAGTAAAGCCATAATCTAACCATTTTTTTTATGCCTCAGAAAATCATTTTCATCATTCACAATTCAAAGTGAGGCTTGTTATGATGGATATCTATTTTAAGGATGGTGAATTTGAACTCTTCTTCTTTTTTTTTTTTTTTTTAATTATTTTATTTATTTATTTATAGCTGTGTTGGGTCTTCATTTCCGCACGAGGGCTTTCTCTAGTTGCGGCAAGCGGGGGCCACTCCTCATCGCGGTGCACGGGCCTCTCACCATCGTGGCCTCTCTTGTTGCGGAGCACAGGCTCCAGACGCGCAGGCTCAGTAACTGTGGCTCACGGGCCCAGTTGCTCCGCGGCATGTGGGATCCTCCCAGACCAGGGCTCAAACCCGTGTCCCCTGCATTGGCAGGCAGACTCTCAACCACTGCACCAACAGGGAAGCCCCTGAACTCTTCTTCTTATTAGCTTCTTTGATTTTAAATTTCACTCTCTTTAAACCAACTTATTTCTAACTGCGGGAATGATTATGTACTTGAATGAGATTATATCTTTTTAAACTTGTTTTTGCATATTTTTCCCCCAAATATTTCCCTTCTCTGGTTTGCAAATCTGAAAATAGATTTAGAGGGCTAGGGAAGTTGTAAAGTAGATGGAGTCAAGAAACCATAGCTAAACTCATTATTTTCTTAGCTTCCTGGTTGGGAAGGACTACTGAACAACCTTGCTTTGTCAATGAATCCATGGTCCTTTCTTTTCTTCTCATTTATTCTATCAAGTTTGTACTAAGAGTCTACTATTTACCAGGTTATGTGCTAAGACCTGGCAGAACAAAAGTAAAGGCAACAACCCTTGCACTTAAGAAGCTCACAGTCAAATTTGGAATATCTCCCTGGAAATTTTCTAATCCCTCAGCTTTCCTGATAGAGAAAACCCTTCATTATTCTTTCCATTTTTGAAAGTTTCCTCGTGTCTCTCTTTTTCTGCCTGTCTCTGTCTCTAATTAAAGGATCTCTCTTTATTCAACTGAAAATTTGTTTTCTGGGACACTGCTTTTCTTTTACTATATGTTACCTTTTGATAATTTCACTGACTCTCAGTGTTTCAACTACTCACTATATGTCTCTTTTTTTCCATAATTTATTTGTCCTCCTAAACCTTTCTTAGTAGTCTCAGATTAATTAATCAAACTTTTTGCTTGCTCTACAAATGTAGGCAACACACAGGAGCTTCAAAAAGTCAAAATTGAATAAATATTCTTCCTCTCAGGGCCTATTTCTTCTGTATTTTATTTTTCTTCTAGCAGCACTGTGTTGGATCTATTAACAGAGCCAAGGACCTAGAAGTTATTCCTCACTTTTATCCCCCTTTATCTCCTCCTGTGACTAACCATCAATTTTGGTGATTTTATTCTCCATGTATTTTTTTCAACCATCCATCTCTTCTATCCTTATTACCTATGCCCTCCTTCAGACCCCAATCCTCTCATGACTAAAAAACCTAATAACTCTTGCCCCTTTCCTTCTTCTCCTCACACCTACCCTTCTCATACATGTCAGTGACATCAAATGAAATTTTAAGTAATTACCTAAATACTTTAATGGCCTCCCCTTTTTTTTTTTTGATAAATCTCAGTCTCCTTAATCATATATATAGGATATAAAATATTTTATAAACCAATGTCTTACACTTTACACTCCAATAAAGTTAAATTGTTTTCAGTATCATATACATATCGTCTGCATCACATGTTCTTATCTAAAAGCCATCAAGTGTCCTCAATTCACTTGTCTCACTCCTGCTCATAAGTTAAGACATCCACCAGTAACTTTAAATTGATATTCCATGTTTGGCTATGGTTACTCTTCTGTGATTTCCCCATACTGTCTGTGTATTACTATCTTTGATTTTCCATCAAGCATCATGATCAGCTTTTATCTATATCCTCTTGCCCTCTTTCCCCCGTATGCATTGCTATTAGACTGAAACATCTGTCAGGATGGGAATGTCCAGTACACAAGCATAGTGCTCTATGCACAACAGGCTATCAACTATTCTATAAGTAAAAATTTGAAATAATAACATTACATTATAATTGGTAAATATTTATGTGTATATTTTAAATATCAATCTAATGATGCCACTTAAGTGCTTAAAACCCTTCACCAGCTCCTGACTGTACTTTGTGTGCCTTACAAATCTCCTTTCTCCAATTTTTAAGAGACTTACTCTTTCTACTTACTATTTCAGATTTGCATGGCTTGTTCCTTTACTTCCTTATGACCTTTGTTCAAATTTTACCTTATCAAAAATGTTTTTACCAAATTGGTCACATTCTACTTCTTTCCATCTGCTTCATTTTATTCATAACTCAATGCAGCCTGATATATATTTGTTTATTTTATTTATTTGTGTGTCACCCTGAGTTTACCAGACTATAAGTTTCATAAAAACTGGGATTTTAAGTATTTTATCTACTGTTAAGTTCACAGCACACAGAGTACTTTGGATTTATTATGATAAATAAATAAAAGAATAGATTCATCTTTGTTTAGTTCCTCTGCTAGATTTTTTTTAAAAAAATGATTTCTTAAAACTTTTTAAAGAAACTGTCTTAACCCAATGAATTCACCTTAATGTTGGGATTTAAAATTTTGGTATACACATTTAGAGAAGAGTTTTTTGAAAGATCTGGTCTGATATAGTCATCCCTAAAAATATTTATATTACTTTGTCTATGTTCTAAACTTGTAAATAAGATTTTTTTCTACTTGAAGAATAACAAGGTTATGTGGAACTTTGAGTATAAGACTGTAGCTATTAATAAAATTTAGAGTTACTGAAGGTTTTGTGTGTGGAATAGGAAATAATCCATGCAGATGTTAGACTTATAATATGACCAGAGAGGCTGGATGTGCATACAAATAGATGGCAGAAGAGATTTAATATTTACTAAATATTCAGTATATAATTGGGACTTACATACTTTATTAGTATTTTTTTAAAATAATACCTACTATGTAGGTCTTTTTATACTCATCTAACTTTAAGTATCAAACCAAGATCCAAAGATATTTGAAAATTTAATTAAGACCCAATGGCTCATAAATAGCAAAGCTAGGTAAAAAAATGGAACATATTACAAAATCACTGAATACAATGTCTGTCATATAGAACATTTGGATTTATCCCATTATATCCCATTTTTGTTATTATTATTCATACTAGAGCCATTAAGTTACCTTCATTAAAACTAGGATTTTATGTAATACCTCCAATTCCTTCTTCAGAGATTATTTTCAATATTTCTCTAGATAGCATATGTAAAATAATTTTTAAAAATGAGTATCAATAGAGATTTAAGGAAGGGTTGAATCCCTAAACAATAGATTTACAGAAGAAAATAAACAATTATAAAGTAATAGATAAAAATTAGTCTTTTATTAGCATTTATCTGTTATTTGATATTACTTGTATGGATATCAGAAGTAGATTATATCCAGACTAATATCAATGTCCATAGCATTAACCAATGAAAAAAAATAAAATAAAAAAAAAAAAACTACCAACATTTATTCTAAGTCTTTCCCTAGATTCTTTAAATTATGGAGATATTGATTTTTATGTCCATCCAATTACATGTGTAAATAATCTAAATTAAAACTTTAAAAAAATAAATAAATAATTTTATTATTTTTTTAATGGATATTCTGATTCCATAGATCTGGAGCAGGGACTGAAATCTCTGTTATTCTGACAAGTTCCCAGGTGATGCTGCTGCTCTGGGGCAGACTACACTTGGTCAGCAGGGTCCTAAGGTTGGTTCTCGAATGGGTGCTCGGGACAATCCCTGGAGGGCTGGTGAAAAAAAAAAACTTTTTTTTTAATATGATGTATATTTGGAAAAATAAAATATAATTATTGATTGTAAAACATTTGTCATTTGCCATAGGGAAAAATATGTACAACATCATTTAAGGAAAGATAGATATAATGTTTTCTTTTTTGAGGAGTGATACTTTCAAGTAATCCATACAGTTTGGGGTTTCCAGGTTTAATAACTATATTAATGAGCTTCATATTTCAGTAGTATTTAGAACAGTTGACTGTTATTTAAAGATTAATATAGCATCAATGCAATCATTCCTAGATCAAGTTTACCAAAGACAATATTTTGCTTGTAAGTAATCTTTTTTTATTAAGGGTGTTTGGTGTTTAGTTCAGTTAAATTGTCTATCAACACTATTAAAGTGGCCATATGAAGAACATGTGTTTTAGATCCTCAAGATTACTTCCTTTTCAGCAGCCTAACATTGAAAATTAAACATTTCTATTGTCCTGCAAGCACAGACTTTTGGATTCTTTTTTGTTGTTTTACTACATAATTCAAAGTTGATAGAGTTAAAAAACAAACTCAATGAGTAAATTTTAAGGATCTTATTGGCTTTATTCAGTGAATCATGATCCAGGCAGCATCCAATCCACCAGATAGAAAGGAGCTCTGAGGAGCTGTACAAAATGAAAGACTTTTATAGGCAGAGGGAGTGGGAAGAAGGAAGTTATACTAGGCAAATGAGAGGTTGGTTATTGCAAAGTTACTTTCCTTTAGGGGATGGCAAGTGACTATGAGGCAGATTATCTAACTAGTATTGATTAGGTGATTACTGATTGACTGGTTTAGGATTCCTTTTCTGGGAGAGCTGAAGCTGTAATTAAAGTAAGTCTCAGTTTGATGATGTGGGGCTTAGCATAAGTGACTCCATTTGTGGCCTGTTGTCTCGTTTTTAACAATAGGCAAGGACTGCTTCAATATTGATAATGTCTCGTTGTTGAACTATCTGAATTCTTTCATTCCCTTAAGGTTAGATAAAAGTCAAAGTGTAGTTGTTATTGCTTAAAGTTGTAAATGGAGACATTAGGTGACGTGCAAGCAATGGTCATAGTGAATGAATGCAATAGAGAGGCCAAAATGAATGCTTAAGACTTCTGTTGCTTTGCCAAAGAGGGAAGTTGTCGTGAACAAGTTGGTTTTGTGTGCTATGGGATAGGGAGGGATATAAATTCAGGAAAGGTGGCAACGTGGGTAAGATTCCTACACTTAAAAAATGAGTTGGAGAAATGTGCTATGCTTGGTTTTCATGACCAACTGGTTTAGTGAATCATCAAGGAATAGCACTTCAGCATGTTTTAATATGTCATACTCTGCATGTATCTGCATTTTGAATAGACTGAAATTCTATATTTTTCAGAAACATTATTTTTCTTTGTCTATTCCCCTAATTAATCCTTGCTCAAGAATTCTAAATAGTTATTATTGGGATTAATGCAGTTCTGCTCTTGTCAGTCATCCTTCCTATGTCCAGCTGCTTCAGCAGAATGATCAATTTTGGTTGGAAGCTACTTAATCAAAAGAACCAATCAGTTATTTTTGGCTCTTTGAAATGTAATGTAGTTAATTTGATCAATTGCCAAAAATATATTGTTAACATGACTCCAAAATCCTAATAATCCAAACTGTTGCTGATTTGGCTATGTTAGCATGATGTATAAACATTAGTTTCTGTACAGAAAGCTAAATGAACATTTTAATATTGTATTTACAATGAAACAAAAATAGACTCAATTATCATCTATTATTTACGTTATTTTTCAGCTGAGGTCAGTGTAACATAAATTTTAAAACGATTATCAGTAAACTAATAATTTAGATGGCTCACAGGGGAAAAAAGCATTTGCAAGTGTTTTTTATTTTTATTTTTTAGAGAGAAACTATTTTATAAGTCATTAAATAAATGAGCCTGTATATATGAAACTGAAATATGTATGTCAATATATAATTAAAAGTATGGTGAGTTGTCTAGATGATACCTAAAATTAGATGCCAGAAGGTAAGTTGTAAATCTGTTTTATCTCTTTAAATCTTCTCATTAACTCTATTAGGAGGGAAAGGTTTAGATGAGGAATCTGTGGCTTAGAATTCCCAAAGTGATGGACTCCTCCCATGAGAAAAAGCATCTAAAATGATGTCATGCTTTCCAGTTAGAAATGACCCAATATGATCTGTATATTAACAAAGTATTCGAGAAAAGTAGTATTTCTTTAATGATGACATTTTTGGCATCTCATAACTGGCTGGAGATATTCTAAGAAAATAAATCTTAAAACATCAGAAAACAGAAAATAAAGTGAACTCTATGTGATCTCCCCTGTCATCTTTCTCATGTTCCCAATATGAAGTTAATACTCAATTCAATTTCTCTAATAACATCTGAAGCTGGAAAATCTTGGTGGTATTCACCAACCAACATTCAATGTCTTTGCTGTGCCATGTTAATTATCTGACCTTTGAGGATTGTAGTGTAGCATGTATATTCTCCAAACTTGAACTATTTACTAAGAATTTTTTGTAAGTTTGCAAATTTTAGCAATTTATTTCCCTTTATTCCCCTACATGACTATGCTATCACAAAATTGATCATATTTTACTTGTTACTACCGCAAACACATTTTAATTTTTAAAATTTTGCTTTCATTTAATAAAAAAATCTTAAGTAATTGTATCTACCATCTACAGTCATCTAAGATAAAAAACTGTTTTTTTCCTTCAATCTCTCCTTTTTCCATTTCCTTCATTCCCTTAATTATCTAAATAGTTAATTCTTTATCCAGATACCTGAAAAATTAATTTTCTTTTAACTCTTCTCCCAACCCTGCTGATGTTTTAGTTAAGGTCCTATCATCATTTCCCTAGGATCCAGTATCTTCTCTGTTTTGTACAAAATTAACATTGTACTCAAATCTGATGATGTTTTTTCACTAAAAATACAACAATAACAAAATGAAATGAAATAAACAAAAAACCAACTAAACTCAGATAATCCTCTACTAATTATATAATCAAAAAGGTTAGAGACCAAAATTCTAAGTGAGGCCATCAAGAAATTCATTATCTATGCCTATCCTATTATTTAAACCTATTGCCATTTTTTATTTAGCAAACATCTACAGATCTCTGTACTATGTATCAAGTACTTTTTTAAATATAAGAAATACAGCAATTCATGCAATAAACAAATAGTCACCATATGCATCCTTTAGTTCAGTCCCACCAAAGAACTCTCTCCAATGAATATATCAAGGTTTTAGCAGTCAATATTGCATATATTCTAGAGTGTTCTGAAATCCTCATCTCTTTCTTCTCTTCCTGACACACTTCTCCTTGAGCTTCAAAATTCAGAGCATATGTTACCAATCCTCAAGAACCTTCTTTTGAGTCTCCTATGTAGTAGTTGTTATTAGTCTTCTGTTTACAACGGTATTTTAAAATACTAAATGTTATGTAATTTGTAATTATTTGCTTATCTCACTTGATCTTAAAATTAGGGGTCATTGACATCTTTGAACATCTGATGAAAGCTAACAAACTTCTGTCCTGAAAACTGAACATGTGTACAAAATCAAGTGGAGTATAATCTCAAGGGATTCCAAATTTGTTGAAACATGAATGTAACCCAAGTTTAGCGCCATTCCATATATTTCTTGAGAGCACTGAGAGTGTTCCACTTGTTTTGAATTGCCATTGCATAGTGAATATTTCTTGAAGAAATGGAGGAAATTATCAAGGAATGGCTTCTAGGAATTTTAGTATACTAATTCGATATGCTATATAGGAAAAATAGCTCCCACCAAATTTTTCATGCATGGT
The DNA here is from genome assembly GCF_028023285.1 of Balaenoptera ricei. Lineage (NCBI taxonomy): Eukaryota > Metazoa > Chordata > Mammalia > Artiodactyla > Balaenopteridae > Balaenoptera > Balaenoptera ricei. Next base: position 47,344,459 of record NC_082656.1, on the reverse strand, counting down.
TTTTCTGAAATTTTATAAAATTAAATAGAATGATTAAAGTGGACTAATAAATATGTGACAGTGACACAAGCACATACCTTAAGAATATTTTTGATACATTATTTTTATGTAAATTGTATGGTAAACATTTATTGCCCTTTGTTTATGACTATTCCTCAGATCCTCTTTATTATTTTCAAACCAGTTTGCAAATTTGAGAGGAAAAGTTAAGTTCTGAAAGGGCATTTAATGGTGCTTACCTCTATTTTAAGGTACATAGTTGAGTCTGCATTTGGAAACTTGCAGTCCTGCTGTCTGAGCTCAGTCTCTTTTGTGAATGACAGCATTTGCAATTTAAGTCCAGCTGGAACACCTCAAGCATTCAATTCATTTATTAACTTATTATTAAGCTTGGCATATGAATCCTCAGACTATCAGTGAGGCAGAAAACTTAAATGAAATTAGATAAACAGACATTCATAGAATAGTATGTGTATTAGAGATACTGAAAAGAGCTTCCTGTTTTTCATTTTTAGGAGTGTCTGTCCATTTATCTCTTTGATGCCAGATTAGTATAAATTAGCTTTGCCCAATCTTTGCAGCAGATTTTAACCACTGTTGATAAAAAGAAATGAAATAACTATTATGGCCAGAAGAGGGAGATCTTGTAATAATATTTGTAAGAAAAGTTTATAAGAACTTTGAGATATGCACTTAAATCTATAAAGAAAAAAAAAAAAAAGATTAAATTTCCATATGTTTAACTTTCAGAAAGTTAATGCTTTCTATAATTAGATTATTTTATTTTGCAAAATACTTGTTGGAAAAATGAGGCATGTACTTTATCCTAATTTTCATATATAAAGTATTATTTATATTAGTAATTTTTATTAATAATAAAAACTTGAAATATCCAAAATGACACTGAGTATTATTAATAAATGCTATTAGTCTTATCTGTAAGGATTTGTTTTTATTTTTAAAAAGTAATTTATTTGAATTTAAATCTTTTATATCATTAATTCTCTATATAGAACATATCTAAAACTGAAACAATGGCATATAAAGAAGAGCAATTTTAACGTTGATTATTAATCACTGAGAACCTGTTACATGATAGATAACTCAAACATATACACCTATTTGGGCACCTATTGGGCTAGTATACACATTCTTTTTCTGTCTTGGTCTCTCTCTGTCTCTCTTTCATACACACACACACGTGCACATATATGCACACATTCATGTTTGTGTATAAATATATACGTATATATTTGTATTACGATGTGGAACCATTTATTTTTGCCCCACTTGATAGTTTTAAAATATATTAAGACAGTCACAGATGGGGCACTGATTGTACCACCTGGAGGGCTGCAATTGATAAATCTCTGACGTGATATGAGGAGAAGTTTGTCACTAATCATTATTAATCTTTTCCCCAAATAAATTCATAAAATCTAGAAATTGATCTTTCTTTTGTTTTGAGTACCACCAGTAACACTTGTAAATTTCCATAGGTACTACTAAAATGTATGTCTGTTTTGTACAGGTTCTGATGAAAAATAATATTGATATTGCCACCAAATATATGTTCATTGGTTGCCCTACTTATATTTAACAAAGCTGAATGATGAGTATATTTAACAAAGCTGAAAGATGCATTTCTTTACTTGGACTATTAGATCCAGCTCTTACTGACTTTTTATTTCAGAACCAGCATGCTGCATTCCTCTTAATCTCAAATTAGTAACCAGAACTCCAGATTAAGATCAGCAATACTCGTACCCATGACCAAACATTTACTCTTTTTTACATTTCTTTATATTGGAGAAAGCTGTGGATACGTATTTGCTTGAGATACTGGACTCCTTTGAGTTCCTAGGGCAGAAACCCATTTTCAAATCTATAAATAAAATACTGATTAAAGTCTATATAGTTTTGGAAACTCTGTGGCCTTGCTCCCTACCTACCAAATCTTGGTCTTCTCCATGGAGAAGCAATGCATTGAAATCTTCCTCACAGGCCTCCTACAATGTGACAATAAACTTTCTTTCATATTGTTCAATTTAGTCTTCACTGAGTCATCCTGAAATACACATCTGTACATCATTAAAACATTTTGCAGAATTCCTAAAAAAATGATTTATATATTTTTCTAACATTCTATACATTGAATGTAAAGGTTTCTCCTTATTTTCAATGCCATATATTTAGTTTTCAAGGTAAAGCAATAAGTATTTATTTCTGTAGAAAAATTCCACCAAAATACAGAACAAAAATATAAAATATAAGATTGGATACTTTTGCTATCAAATGTGGGTGACCTAACTAAAATCTATTTCTCTCTCTGGTGGAAGGCGAGGGAAGTTGCAAGAGCATGCATTAGGATGCCACTGATACAATGTTACCATATGCAAACAACATTATACATTGAGTAAGTATAGACAGGTATGTAATAAAAATATAGAAGCATAAATGAGATTGATGAGCCAAACACTCAGCATATGAGTCATCTCATGAAGAAGTAGAGGATTTCATCTCTACTTGTAGCATTTAATTTTTTAAGCTAAGAGGTGGATACAGATGTATTCAGAGTGTTTTATAACTAGTTTGTGTCTTAAATGTTACATAATAATTGTAATTAGGATTTATAGCTATAATTTTGAGCCATTATCTCTTCTGTTTCTTATAGTTGCCCTAAATTTGCATGCAAAATTTACTTTTATATTTTCAAGATCCATTTAAATGGGTCCCCAGCAGAAAGTAATGGACACTAGTCTGAGTATTGGGAATTACATCTCCTTGTCCAGGTTGTTTTGGAAAATAAGAAAAGATGGAAGAGGAGTTGGAGTCTTTATCATATCGTTGTGGAGGAAAGATGCAGTTACTTTTTAAAAAATAAACTTTATTTGTAGGCTCTTCAAATATGTTTATTAAAAAATTACTTATTCTTACTGAGCAATCTACATCAATGCCTCTGTTTAACATTGCTAGAATAAAATGAACCACTCCTTTGTCCTTAAAAGCAGAATTAATTGTGATCCCTTTGTTTTAAAAAATATATTATCATGGAGATTCCACAGGATTTATTGGAAACCCTGATGACCATTGATTTTTTTTCTACTTAAGAAATATTCTTTACAGTCTATGTCTGCTAGTCATATTAATTGATTCCAAAGGCCAACACAGTTTCTCCTGGTTAAGAGACATGTCAATTCTGGTGACTTGTAAAATTCTGTGTTTGCTGGAGTGTGTGTGTAACTTGGTTTTATAATTTGTCGAAATAAATTCTGCTTTCCAAGTGGCCCTCACTCCTTCCCTCTTGGCTAGTTTTGGCAGGCATTGTAATTTTTTCCTCAGGTAACTACAAATCTTGGAGATGACTATGAAGTTCAGCTAGATTCAATTTGGGGTAGAGTCAAGATGGCAGCATAGGAGGACACAGAGTTCATACCTCCCCACAACTAGGGCACCTGTCGGATTCTGATGGGGACTTCGATGCCCAAGGAGATGGGAGGAACCCCCGAGAGACACACTAGGATGTGGAGGGGAGTGAGGGGGGAGGAGAAGTGGAGGCCAGACAGGACCGGCACCCCTGAGGGGTAGCTGAGAGAGGGGATTGGTTCCATCACCTGGAGGGGCCCTCTGGGATCAGAGGATCAGGGGAGGTGCAGAAGGCTTCTCCCCCCACACTCAGGCCTGAGAGGCCTGCTGAGCTCTTGGGCCTGGTCCTCAGTTTTCCGGGGCCCCCTCCAGCTGCAGGGGTCCTAGGGATGTAGGAGGGAGGGAAGAGGGGTAAGAGGAGGAGAGGCAGATGGGGGGTGCTCTCTGGGACTGGAGAATCAGGGGAAGCGAGGCAGGCATTTGCCCCACCCACTAGGCCCCAGGAAGCCTCTCAGGCTTCTTCTGGGTCTGGTCCCCTGCCTTCTGGGGCCCACTTCAGCCATGTAGGTCTTAGGGGCATAGGAGTGAGGGGCGGGGAGAAGAAGAGAGGTCAAAGGGGAGGGATTCTCTGGGATCAGAGAATGGGGGAACACACTAGAGTTTCCCCCACCACCTTGGGCCCAGGGAGCTTGCTGGGATATCAGACCTTCTCCTCCACTTCCAAGGCCAGAGGCACTCCTGTGTCCCTCCTACTACATTGAGCCTGAGCCCTACCCTTTCAAGGCCTTTTCTGGCCGTGTGGGTCCTAAGCATAGGCCCCACCCACCACATAAGCCCTGCCCTTACCTAAGCCCTGCCCCCCACAACCAAGGTCTTTTCCAGCTTTTGTTTTTTTTTTCTTCTTTTCCTCCTCTTTTTCACTGCTGTGATTCTGTTTTACCTTCCAATTGTTGTTTCATATATATTTTTAATTTTTTCTAAAATATGTGTTAGTTTTCTAATCTTATTTTATTTTTTACTCTTTGTTCTGCTCCTTTTTCTTTTTATTTATTTAATTATTTTTTGCCACCCCACACAGCTTGCAGGATCATGGTTCACAAACAAGGGGTCAGGCCTGAGCTCCTGTGGTGGGAGCTCCAAGTCTTAACCACTGGACTAACAGAGAACCTCAGACTCCAGGGAATATTCATTATAGTGAGGTCACCCAGAGGTCATCATCATGGCACAAAGACCCAGCTCTACCCAACAGCCTACAAACTCCAGTGCTGGAAGCCTCAGGCCAAAAAACCAGTAAGACAGGAGCACAATCCCAACCATCAGAAAAAAAAAAAAAAGAGATGACAAAAAATTATGTCACAGATGTAGCAGCAAGGTAAAAACCTACAAGACCAAATAAATGAAGAGGAAATAGGCAACCTACCCGAAAAAGAATTCAGAGTAATGATACTAAAAATGATCCAGAATCTCAGAAATAGAAAGGAGGCACAGATAGAGAAAATACAAAAAATGTTAACAAAGACCTAGAAGAACTAAAGAACAAACAAACAGAGATGAACAACACAATAACTGAAATGAAAAATACACAGGAAGGAATCAATACCAGAATAACTGAGGCAAAAGAATGAATAAGTGAGCTGGAAGACAGAATGGTGGAAATAACTGCTGAGGAGCAGAATAAAGAAAAAAATAATGAAAAGAATTAAAGACAATCTCCGAGATCACTGGAACAACACTAAATGTAACAACATTCGAATTATAGGAGTCCTAGAAAAAGAAGAGAAGAAGAAAGCCTCTGAGAAAATATTCAAAGAGATTATAGTGGAAAACTTCCCTAACATGGGAAAGGAAATAGTGACCCAAGTCCAGGAAGCACAGTGAGTCAAATACAGGATAAACCCAAGGAGAAACACACTGAGATACATATTAATCAACCTAACCAAAATTAAATTCAAAGAAAAAATATTAAAAGCAGCAAGGGAAAAGTAAAAATATAGCATACAAAGGAACCCCCATAATGTTATCAGTGGATTTTTCAGCAGAAACTCTGCAGGCCAGAAGGGAGTGGCAGGATATAATTAAAGTGATGAAAGAGAAAAACCTACGACCAAGATTACTCTACCCAGCAATGATCTTATTCAGATTTGACAGAGAAATTAAAACCTTTACAGACAATCAAAAGCTAAGAGAATTCAGTACCACCAAACCAGATTTACAACAAATGTTAAAGAAACTTCTATAGGCATGAAACACAAGAGAAGAAAAAAGACCCACAAAAACAAATGCAAAACAATTAAGAAAATCGTAATAGGAACATACATATTGATAATAATATTGAATGCAAATGGATTAAATGCTCCAACCAAAGGACACAAGCTTGCTCAATGGATACAAAATGAAGACCCATATATATTCTGTCTACAAGAGCCTCACTTCAGACATAGGGATACATACATACTGAAAGTGAAGGGATGGAAAAGATATTCCATGCAAATGGAAATCAAAAGAAAGCTGGAGTAGCAATACTTGCATCAGATAAAATAGATTTTAAAATAAAGACTGTTACAAGAGACAAGGAAGGACACTACATAATGATCAAGGGATCAATCCAAGAAGATATAACAATTATAAACATTTATGCACCCAACATAGGAGCACCTCAATAAATAAGGCAAATGTTAACAACCATAAAATGGGGAATCAACAGTAACACAATAATAGTAGAGACTTTAACACTCCATTTACACCAATGAACAGATCATCCGAACAGAAAAAAAAATAAGGAAACATAGCTTTAAATGACACATTAGACCAGATTTAATTGATATTTATAGGACATTTCATCCAAAAACAACAGAATGCATTTTCTTCTCAAGTGTACACAGAACATTCTCCAGGAGAGAGCACATCTTGGGTCACAAATCAAGCCTCAGTAAATTTAAGAAAATTGAAATCATATCAAGCATCTTTTCTGATCACAATGCTATTAGATTAGTAAACAATTACTGGAAAAAATCTGTAAAAAACAAGAGAAAATGGAGCCTAAACAGTGTGCTGCTAAATAACCACGAGATCACTGAAGAAATCAAAGAAGAAATAAAAAAATACATAGAAACAAATCACAATGAAAAAACGATGACCCAGACCTTATGGGAGGCAGCAAAAGCAGTTCTAAGAGGGAAGTTTATAGCAATTCAATCTCACCTCAAGAAACAGGAAAAATCTCAAATACACCTAAAGCTTACACCTAAAGCAACTAGAGAAAGAAGAACAAAAAACCCCAAAGTCAGTAGAAGGAACGAAATCATAAAGATCAGAGAAGAAATAAATGAAATAGAAATGAAGAAAACAATGGCAAAAATCAATGAAACTAAAAGTTGGTTCTCTGAGAAGATAGACAAAATTGAGAAACTTTTAGCCAGATTCATCATGAAAAAAAGGGAGAGGATGCAAATCAATAAAATTAGAAATGAAAAAGGAGAAATCACAACTGACACCTCCAAAATACAAAATATTATAAGAGACTACTTCAAACAACTATAAGCCAATAAAATGGACAACCACAAAGAAATGGACAAATTCTTGGAAAGGTACAATTTTCCAAGACTGAACCAGGAAGAAGGAGAAAACATAAACAGACTAATCACAAGTAATGAAATTGAAACTGTAATTAAAAATCTTGCAACAAACAAAAGTCCAGAACCAGATGGATTCACAGGCAAATTCTATCAAACATTTAGAGAAGAGATAACACCTATCCTTCTCAAACTCTTGCAAAATTTAGCAGAGGGAGGAACACTCTAAAACTCATTCTATGAGGCCACTATCACCCTGATACCAGAACCAGACAAAGATGTCACAAAAAAAGAAAACTACAGGCCAATATCAGTGATGAAGATAGATGCAAAAATCCTCAACAAAATACTAGCAAACAAAATCTAACAGCACATTAAAAGGATCATACACCATGATCAAGAGGGGTTTATCCCAGTAATGCAAGGGTTCTTCAATATACACAAATCAATCAATGTGATACACCATATTAACAAACTATAGGATAAAAAACATGTAATAATCTCAGTAGATGCAGAAAAAACCTTTTGACAAAATTCAACACCCATTTATGATAAAAACTCTCCAGAAAATGGGCATAAAGGGGACCTACCTCAACATAATAAAAGCCATACATGACCACCTTACAGCCAACATCATTCTCAATGGTGAAAAACTGAAAGCATTTCCACTAAGATCAGGAACAAGACAAGGAAGTTCACTCTCGGCACTCTTATTCAACATAGATTTGGAAGTCCTAACCACAGCAATCAGAGAAGAAAAAGAAATAAAATGAATTCAAACTGGAAAAGAAGAAGTAAAACTGTTACTCTTTGCAGTGACAAGATACTATACATAGAAAATCCTAAAGATGTCACCAGAAAACTACTAGAACTAATCAATGAATTTGGTAAGGTTGCAGGATACAAAATTAAGGCACAGAAATCACTTGCATTCCTATACACTAACAGCAAAAAATCAGAAAGATAAATTTAGTAAACATTCCCATTTACCACTGTAACAAAAAGAATAAAATACCTAGGAATAAACCTATCTAAGGAGGCAAAAGACCTGTATGCACAAAACCATAAGACACTGATGAAAGAAATCAAAAATGAAACAAACAGATGTAGAGATATACCATGTTCTTGGATTGGAAGAGTCAACATTGTGAAAATGACTATACTACCCAAAGCAATCTACAGATTCAATGCAATCCCTATCAAATTACCAATGACATTTTTCACAGAATTAGAACAAGAAATTTTGCAATTTGTATGGAAACACAAAAGACCCCGAAAGCAATCTTGAGAAAGAAAAATGGAGCTGGAGGATTCAGGCTCCCAGACTTCAGACTATTCTACAAAGCTACAGTAATCAAGACAGTATAGTACTGGCACAAAAACAGAAATACAGATCAATGGAACAGGATAGAAAGCCCAAAGAGAAACTCACACACCTATGGTCACCTAACCTATGACAAAGGAGGCAAGAATATACAATGGAGAAAAGACAGTCTCTTCAATAAGTGGTGATGGGAAACTGGACAGCTACATGTAAAATAGTTAATTAGAACACTGCCTAACACCACACACAAATATAAACTCAAAATGGATTAAAGACCTAAATAGGAAGAACACTCTTTTACATAAAGCACTGCAAGATCTTTTTTAACCCACCTCCTAGAGTAATAAAAATAAAAACAAATATAAACAAATGGGACCTAATTAAATTTAAAAACATTTGCACAGCAAAGGTAACCATAAACAAGATGAAATGACAGCCCTCAGAACGGGAGAAAATATTTGCAAATGAAGCAATTGACAAAGGATTAATTTTCAAAATATACAAACAGCTCATGGAGCTAAATTTCAAAAAAACAAACAATCCAATCCAAAAATGGGCAGAAGACCTAAATAGACATTTCTTCAAAGATGATAAACAGATTGACAACAAACACATGAAAGGATGCTCAGCATCATTAATCATTAGAGAAATGCAAATCAAAACTACAATGAGGTATCACCTCACGCCAGTCAGAATGGCCATTATCAAAAAAGTCTACAAACAAAAAATGCTGGAGAGGGTGTGGAGAAAAGGGAACCTTCTGCACTGTTGGTGGGAATGTAAATTGATACAGCCACCATGGAGAACAGTATGGAGGTTCCTTAAAAAACTAAAAATAGAACTACCATATGACCCAGCAATCCCACTACTGGGCATATACCCTGAGAAAACCATAATTCAAAAAGAGTCATGTACCACAGTGTTCATTGCAGCTCTACTCACATTAGCCAGGATATGGAAACAACTTAAATGTCCAACAAGAGATGAATGGATAAAGAAGATGTGTTACATTTCTACAGTAGAATAATAGTCAGCCTTGAAAAGGAACAAAATTGGGTCATTTGTAGAGATGTGGATGGACCTAGAGTCTGTCATACAGAGTGAAGTAAGTCAGAAAGAGAAAAACAGATATTGTATATTAACACATATTTGTGGAATCTAGAAAAATGGTACAGATGAACGTATTTGCAGGGCAGGAATAGAGACGTAGATATAGGGAAGGAACATGTGGACACTGTGGGGGAAAGGGAGGGTTAGACCAATTGGGAGATTAGGTTTGACATAAATATACTACCATGTGTAAAATAGATAGCAAGTGGGAACCTGCTGTATAGCATAGGGAGCTAATCTCTGTGCCCTGTGATGACCTAGATTGGTGTGATGGGGGGTGGGGGTAGGAGGGAGGTCCAACAGAGAGGATATATAGACATACATATAGTTGATTCACTTCATTGTACAGCAGAAACTAACACAACACTGTAAAGGAAGTATACTCCAGTAAAAAAAACAATTTAAAAAACAAAGTAGTATAGGACATACTTCCTAAGTGGAAAAGTAGGGTGTTTGACAATTTTTCCTCAGAGGAAAGCTTCATTGGCAGACTGTGTGTGTGTGTGTTAGCCCTGGGATTGACCTATCAGATAACTGGGTAGCTTTTGAAGATGATATAGTGTGAGAGGTCAAATGTATATCAAATGAGAGAGAAGTATATTTTACTTATAAATTCTCTTCAGTAATTTTTAGAACCAGGAATATCTTAACAATTAATTTTTTACTCTTGTAGTTTATAGCACATTGCTTCAAAAAGCAAACTTAAAATCAGCTTTATAAGTGATTTATTTCCCAAATGCATTTTTTTAATGGAATCTACTAGCATTTCCAAAACAAATTTTTTTTTTTCTCAAGACTATATGGCCCTACTAACTCTGTTTGTCAAAAAAAAAAAAAAAAAAGTTAATTAATTTTCAGTGGAAAATAAAATTGAGTGAAAAGACTTATGCTTTAGTCCTTCCTGATTTACTACCTACTAACCATCAGACTTTGAAGGAGTCCATTTATATCTTTTTACTTCTGGTCCATCATTAGAACTAATTTGGGCATAGTTCTCATCTTTATTTAGTAAATGTTAAAGTATGCAGTCAAGTACATTAAAACAGAAACATTATACAAATATGCACTGGATGGTACAAAACAATGCATGGTTTAAAAAAAAATGACTCTTAGGGCTCTAATGTGGGAAATTAAAACTAAATAGATAGGGATGTGAACATCTATCACCACTTACATCACTGAGAAGAAAAGAGAGAGTGAAAGGCAAAAAATGAAAGGCGATGGAATCCTTAATTAACTGAATAAGATTCTTTGTCTTTGTGAAGTTAAAGAAAATGGCACAGTGAGTTTGACTCAGGATGTTTGTAACAATTCCTCATTCTCATTACTACTTTCTACACTTCTTATCTTCTGTTTTCTCATTTTTGTATGCTGTTATTTAAGTAATTTTTTTTCTTACTCTTAATTTTTGTCAGAGCTCCCTCAATTATATCCTTTCCCTCAGTGTAGAAAGTACAGAAAAGGTATCATTTTTAAAACTTGCCCAATTATAATTTAAAATATTTTCTCTATTTGGCATTATAATTTATTTTAGATTTATAAATAATAGTGGTAGGAACTGCAATGAAGCCAACCATTTGGCTGAATGTTATTTAAACTCTACCATCTGCCTTTTGTGTGTGTTTATAGAAGTTGATTCTTATTGATACAGTACAATTTTCTACATTCATTATTTTTGGTATATATACTAAATTTAACAGATTTTATTTGTGTATCTATGAAAATTATCTATATATTCTTCTTTTTAATCTGATTTACCATGGAAAGCATTTAAAAGAGATGCAATATATAACAGAATTGTCAATATGGTTTATCTTTTTTTTCATTTTTTTTCTCTGTAGACAAATTTCTGTTTTTGGATAATACTGCTTAAGCTGAAATTATTTAATTACAACATTGTGCATGATTAATAACATTTAATTGCTGGCTATTGGAAAGGAATAGGATTTAAATCAACATTAAAAATATATAGTCAAGGTGAAAGTTTAATGTAAAATTAAGCTGCTATGCTAGTTTTGCTTAATGTTGATAGACCAAATATTGATATCTATGTTGAAATCTATAGCTACAGTTATCTATGTATATCTATAGCTATATCAATCTAAACATTTTTTAATATATAGCAGTTGTGTTATAGTATATCAGTTTTGAAGTAAGAAAAAGAAAAAGAAAAACAATAGTAAACATTTATTGAGGAGCTGTTATGTGCAATACCATATAAACAGTGAAAAACAACTAACAGCAGTGCCTGTAAAAAATCCAGATTTCTTGCACCCAACCAAGATTTAATGGACCTTCATTCTTAATGAGTGCTACAGACTGTTATGTAGGTGTTTCATGGACACCATACTTTTAAAACAATGAGCTATTATGTTACATATGGACTGTGTACATGCACAGAAATTGACTCATTTAATATTCATTAAAAATACATGTTCTATTTGATTATTAGTATACTACTTTTTACAGATAAGCAAATTGAGTATACATTATTTTAAGAATTTGTCTGCAATTACAGACCTGGAAATGGCTGATCTGTGACTCCAAATAAAGTAAATTTGACTTCAAAATAGATAGTTTGAAAACACTACAAAAAAAACAAAAAACAAAAAAACAAATACATATATATAGTATATATATATATTTCCTACATCAGACAAATGAAACAGTCTATTGAAATAAACAAAAATTAGTTGATATACTTGAAGTTTCAAAGGCATGCAGTATAATAAAGAATGTTATATGTAATAAAGTAATGGACAGCTGGTTATTGGAGCTAGATATACTGTGCATCTTCTTTTGTTTTACAGAGAAAAGTTTTAAATAGAAACAGTATTTAAGCACCTATACAAAATAAAGAAAGATAATTAAGATCGCATAAGTATAAGGTTAGCAGAGTCAAAAGAGGAATAATTTAGACCCCACTGCTTCATCATTGTCTATTTATGCATCCTCTGTTAACTCTCTATATTGAATCCCCCTCATTGACTATTCCATTCTTTCAATTAATTTCCCAAATGAACCTTCAATACAGTGATGATTCTAAACCAATGGCCTTTATTTCTTTCTCCTTGTTCCATTTTTAAACTATTTCTTTGAATAAATAGTGGTTTTCTTCTCCATCTAAGATATGCCATCTGTCTTCTTGATGCTATTGTTTTTTATTACTCTGTTTTTGGTGTACGGTTTGCATTTCTAATTCATTCTCTCTCTATCTCCCCCTCTCTCTTGATTTAGTTTGGTCTAAAAATATACAATCCCTGTTAGGATTAGAATTACTGCAAATAACACAGGCCTCAAAATAGAGATTAAATGAGCTAAAAATTCTAAGAGAAATTTGTAATGAGGCAATCATGGCTGTTGAAGCTTCTCTAACATGTCCAGAACTCATGATCCTTCTTTCTTCTTGTTCTGATGGTATAGCTTCTTTTCCCAAGGTCACATTATGTTCAGAATTGGTCCTCATGTTTGAGACATTTCATCCATATTCTAGGCAGTATGGAAAAAAATAAGACGAGAAAAGGCACTCCCATCTTTTAAACATGCCCCAGAGGCAAAAATGTCAGTGGTGTTATAGAATTCAGATTCGGCTGCTCATAGCTCAAAAGTGTTGGTAGTAAAGGAAAGGTTACGGTATTCAGGAGGCCAGCAACCTGGCAAGAAGGTGGACTTGTGTCCAAAAGCCAACTCCCCACTGCCTATCAGGGGCAAGAGCTTTTAAAGGGGAGTTTCAGGGGTCTATAGGTGGAAAGAGGTGGCTACATGCAGACCAGCCCAGCTACTCCGAGAGTCATCTTGAAATTAGTCATGTGGTGGTCTGATCAGCATCACCCTGATTGTTTTAAGTTAATCTTTACTCCCAGGGTCAGTTAATTCCCGTTTCCTTGAGGCCAGTTCTCGGAATTGTGTAAGATGGAGCAGTCTATGTCATGACTACAGTCTGGTTACTATGTAGTTAACTTCTTCTACCTAGTGGGAGTTTCAGAATCTGCAAAACAGCTCAAACGATATGGCTTAGAATATTATCTATAGCCCTTGAAAAGGAACTAAATGTCCTTGGCTTTGTTTAATGACTAAACTATTATTATTTTGTCCTACTTGACTACTTTTCTTTGCTTCTGCATTTTTTTCATTTCTCTGATTAAATTTATTCTTCTATTAAAGGTTTTTTTACAGACAAGAGGCAGGTGAGAGACATGGGGTGGGAAGTACCCACAGGGTCCTGCTCCATTATAAGAGCATCTCATTGGTAATAACTGGAGTACATTGCCATATCTAGTTGTAGGGAGTTGTATGATGCAAGAATTTAACCAGGTTTCAGAGTGCTAAGTTTAACATCTATGTTCCTTTACTAAAGAGAAATGTGAAAATGGATATTGAAGGGAAAGTTCCAAGTGCCTAACCATACATTCCAATTTTTGGTAAGAAAATGTGAAATCCCTTTACTGGCTATGGTCACAATCCCTTTTCTTCATTTCCAAGTTTTCCAAGTTTGTAAATACTTCCTTCTCTTACTAATTGTGCACATTCTCCGTAAGCCCTTGCAATATTTTGTGAAAAAAAGAACTCTCAAAACTCCTTAGAAAATGTATAATTTTATAAATTACTTTTAAATCATTCATTTTTTTTGTTGAATTTTTCACAATTGAAGAGTTAAAAGGAAAAAAATAGTATCGTGTTATTATTTGAACTAAATAATTTTGGATAGTGGATTAGAATTGAAATGTTTGTCCAAAAACATGGTAGTAATTTATTAGTGTGAAAGAATGATTTCATGGGACTAAAATTAGCATTGTGGCTTAATCAGAAATAGAGAACTACAAGTGAATGTGAAGTAAATTTTCTTCTTGTTGCAATGTACCTGTTCTTATGAATTTTTTATGGCTTTGAGTTTGATTGGATATATTTATGAGGGTTTTAGTGGATTCAAGACTGTTTTACTTTTGTAAATATTCTAGTTTTAAAACTGGTATTGTTTCTCAGCCCTGAAGGATTGAGATAATTATGGGAACTTATTTAATAATTTGAACCATTAATTATTACTTGTACTAGGATAAAGTTTAATATTTGGTATATAGCTTGAAGTAGAATTAATTTTTTTCTTTTAACTCTAAATGTCTTATGATGCCAACCAGTCATTGTCTAACTTTTCATAACATCATTAATAGTTAATATGTTTTATGATTTTTGTATTCCTTCAATTTTTCCAAAATTTTATCATTTGTTATCCTTTATATATTTTGTATTCAGATATCAATTTTAAACAAGTTATACATTTTGTTAGGTAGATAAATACTTGAAATTTAATGTACTATGGTGGTTTCCATAGCATCCAGTGTTTCACAGTGATAGGTAGCTGCATATTTTCTACATAACTCAATGCTGATAAACATGACTATCAACTTTTTTAATCATTATGGGCTCAAAAACAATCTGTGAATATATTTTCAATTGTCTTTTGAAACCTAAATTAACCTGACAGTGAAGGAAAAAGAATAATACACCCAAAAAATCCTGAGTATTCTTTAGTTATTAAAAATAAGTTATTTAAAAAAAATTCCCCAATTAGTAAATGATATCTAATAATAAACAATTGAATAAATTTTTCTTTGAAATTTAAGGTGTGTTTACACAAACTAAAAGAAACTTAGCAACTATGCTATATGGATGAATGTGGCATTATATATATGTCTAAAATAGAAGTTTTTTAGTTGTATTATAATGGTCATAAAATATTATATTAGTTTCAGTTGTAGAATATAGTGATTCAATTTTTAATAAACTACAAAATGATCACCACAATAAGTCTAGTTACCATCTTTCACCATACAGAGTTATTACAATATTATTGACTATATTTCCTATGCTGTACATTACATCCCTGTGGCTTATCTATTTTATAGCTGAAAATTTGTACCTCTTAATCCTTTTTACACATTTTGCTCATCTCCCTAACCCCCTTCCCTCTGGCAACCACCAGTTTGTTCTTTGAATCTATGAGTCTGCTTCTGTTTTGTTTTGTTTGTTTTATTTTGTTTTAGACTTCACATACAAGTGAAATCATATAGTATTTGTCTTTCTCTGTCTGATGTATTTCAGGTAGCATAATATCCTCTAGGTTTGTCCATGTTGTCTCAAAATGCAACATATATACCACATGTTCTTTATCCATTTGACTACAGATGGACACTTAGGTTGCTTCCATATCTTGGCTATTGTTAATAGTGCTGCAGTGAACATAAGGGTACACATATTTTTTGAATTAGTGTTTTTATTTTCTTCAGATAGATACCCGAAAGTGTAATTGCTGGATTATATGGCAATTCTATTTTTATTTTTTGGAGGAATCTCCATACTGTTTTCCATAGTGGCTGCACCAATTTACAATCCCACCAACAATGCACGACCCTTCCATTTTCTCCACATCTTCACTAACACTTGTCTTTCTCATCAAGCCACATCAAGTAAGCAAGAAAAAGAAATGAAAGGTATTCAAATTGGAAAAGAAATAATTTTTTGTAGAAGGCTTGATACTATATATAAAACTCCAAAGACTTCTCCAAAAAACTATTGGAACTAAAGATTGAATTCAGTAAATTTGCAGGGTACAAAATTAATATACAGAATTTAGTTACATTTCTATACACTAATAACAAACTATCAGAAAGAGAAATTAAGAAAACAATTCCATTTACAATTGCAACAAAAGAATAAAATACATAGGAATAAATTTAACCAAGGAGGTGAAAGACCTATACTCTGAAAACTATGGGACATTAATGAAAGAAATTGAAAACAACACAAATAAGTGCAAAGATACACTGTGCTCATGGATTGGAAGAATCAAATTATTAAAATGCCCATACTACCCAAAATAATCTACATATTTGATGCAATTCCTATCAAAATACCAATGTCATTTTTCACATAACTAAAATAAATAATCCTAAAATTTGTACGAAACCAAAAATGACCCCAAATGATCAAAGCAAACTTGAATAAAAAGAACAAAGCTGGAGGTATCAGTATAGATTTCAAACTATACTACAAAGCTATAATAATCAAAACAGTATTGTACTTGCACAGAAACAGACACATAGATCAATGGAGCAGAATATAGGGTCCAAAAATTAATTCATGCTTCAAATAATCTATAATGAAGGAGGCCAAATATACAAATGGGGAGAAGAGTGTATAGCTCTTTTTCCCAATGGTGTTGGGAAAACTGGACAGCTACATGTAAAAGAATGAACCTTGACCACTTTCTTTCACCATATACAAAAATAAACTCAAAATAAATCAAATACTTAAATGTCAGACTTTAAACCATTAAACTCCTAGAAGAAGACATAGGCAGTGTGCTCTTTTACATTGGTCTTAGCTATATTTTTTAAGACTTGTCTCCTCAGAGAGGAGAAAAAAAAATAACAAACAGGACTACCTTAAACTAAGAAGCTTTTGCACATTGAAGGAAACGATCAACAACATGAAAAGTCCACCTACTGAATAGGAGAAGATATTTGCAAACAATATATCTCATAAGGGGTTGATAACCAAAATATATAACTCAACATCAAAAACAAACAAACAAGCAACTGAATTGACAATAGGCAGAGGATCTGAATAGACACTTTTTTCCAAAGAAGACCTACAGATGGCCAAAAGACACATGAAAAGATGCTTAACCATCACTAATTATCAGGGAAATGCAAATCAAACTGCAATGAGATACCACGTCACACCTGTCAGAATGAATACTATCTAAAAGAAGTTTTCTTATAAAAGGTGGTGAATAAAAGTAATTTTTAAAAGAATTCTACCACCCACTTTGAAACCTATAAAATAAAACAAAACCTGAACAGTACAGAGTACTACTTATATCTGTTTTTTTTTTTTCCTACATTTCTAACCTCTGCATAAGTTTTTAACTTCATGAGCATATTTTTCAACATCACAATTCTATTTGTTTTATTTTTCAAATTTGTCTTTCATTGTTTATAACATTATTTTCTTGTGCTTTTATTTCTTTTTTTGTGTCCTTAATTTTACACATATTATTTTTAGGACTTGGATGGTCTAGTGTTACTTTTGGTTTTGTCATGTGACTTTCACTCATGGTGGCTTGTTTCCCAGTATTTTTTAATCATTTACTTTGTAATCCTTTTCAATGAAACTTTATCCATGACAGCCTGGATGAAAGAGTTTCCTTCCAGGAAAGCTTTGCTTTTAACTTCATAAGATTCCCCACTTCAGATGTATTATCAAACAAGACCAAAATTTTGTATTATTTATTTCATTGAGTTTTTTTCATTCCAAAGTCAGTTTAAGTCCATTTGTTATGTTCAAGTCATGCTGATAGAATTTGGTGTTTAATGGTGACTAAGACTAAATCCAATAGGTCACATATAACCTTCTTTTAATGCTTCTTGCTTTTCTTACTAAGTTCTTTTTTATTACAGTTACATAAAATACTACATATATTTTTAATTCTCTTAAATATGATAAGTTTATTTTTTATACCTTCTTAGAAAACTAAGAATAACTCGGAGGGCTCACATCTCAACAGATTCAACATCTTATAGTATTATACTATTTAACAATAATGTTAATGATTGGTTACTGTTAATAATGTTACTATTAATAAATGTTGGTAATTTTATTCAAAGATCTACTGTGATGAAGTTATATACTTTTGGGAAAATGTTTGTATAATCATACAAAAGAAATATTAAGCACTTTTCCCCTTATTTGAATATTTCTATGAATGGGAAAAAGTGATCTTCCAATTCCAAATCTTCCCTTCTAAAGTTGACTTTGTGGTGCAGAGGCTGTAACTTGGCAAACTATATTTCTCCTTTGTCACCTTATTTCCTGGTAGGTTTTTCCACTGTGGTGTTCTGGAAAGAAGACTGCAAGGCTGGAGGAGAGAGGGAGAGATTCCTTTCTGTTGGAATTGTTATCCTGTTTGTCTTTCTTATTCCTGTCAGTGTCATCAGTCTTGTTTTTTCACCAAAACCGGCAGTTTGTTACATGTAACAGTTTTCCCACCTCTCACAGAATTGGTCTCATTGTGTCCCCTCAGAGACATCAGCACCAGGTGACTTATGTCCCTTTCTCTGAGGTTTGGTCCAACTCCACGGGGCCCTCTTACTCAGAATCATTAGCACAGTCAAGCAATGTCACATTCTCAAATATATGAATTTTCCTTCCAGAGAACCCTCCTCCCAGGCCTTTACATGTTAATAAGTCAGAACGACTTCCCTCTGTTCCCCATCCTTAGGGGTGATAGCTGTTTCTTGCAGTTGCTACTTTTGTTATACTGCATTGGTTCCTTTTTACCTTTTCAGTTCTTCAATATCTAAAATCCTTTATAGTAAATTCTCTCTGTTAAACTAATGAGTGCAAATTTCTATCATCACTATATCATGAGTTACTTCAATATTGTATGTCTTATAATAAGAATTTGGTGAACAATATTTTAATTTGTAAGGTTTGTGTTTTACATATATATATAATTCTTATTCATTATTATTTTTACTTTTATAGGAATAACACCCAAACCCAATTCACCTTCCTGTATTACACTTTAAGGCAAAATATGATCATTAAAGTAAAAAGGAAAGAAAGAAAAACATATATAGTGAAGATTCAAAAGAGATAGATACCATTTCTTGATGGGAAATTTGGTCTGGTAGATTTTTAGGGGTGAATAGAATTACTTGGAGCAGAGATTCTGGAATGATGGGAAAGATATTAAAATGAGAAGAAGTAGGATGAACAAAAAGGTACAATATGAGAAGTATTTGAGGTGAATAGGAATAAGAACATTTTGATCACAGAATGTAAAAACTCAGAGATATGGGATGTGGGCCCATGTGAACCATAAAATGGTGGTATCTATAAAAGCACAGAATCAAAACAGTGATAAACAATTTCTGGATAATAAAGTTTTAAAGATTATAAAATAATTGGTCATTATATGTATAATTGAAAATAGCAACCTGGAAGGTTGCTGAAATTAAGGTAAGAAAATAAGTTTGAGATTACAGTTTTGAGGATCATAGACAAGATGATGTTGGTCACAAATAAAACTTTGTTTTTTTAAAAAAAACATTGTTTTATAGTTTCATAATGTGCAATAGGTGCCATTGGAAGAGGTAATCTAAATCAGTATATGTCTCTGCCCCACTGACTTTAGACTTGGTCATGTAAATTGTTTCATCTGGTGGGAGTAGGCAGATATGTTAAGAGCTGAGGCTAAAGCAGGCTTATTTGGTTTATATTGTTCTCTGTTACCCATGAGATTTGCCACAAGGAAAGTATACCTGGATAACAGCTAGACCAAGAAGGATGTGGAGACATGTAGAGCAGATATAAACCTAACTCAAAGATTGGAGCCAAGTACAGCTGACATGTAGCCAGAAACAGAACTGTTCCAGCTGACTTGCAAACCCTTGAGCAAGAAAAATAAACGCTTACTGTAGACCACTGAATTCTGGGGTTATTTGTTATGAAGCATTGTTGTAGCAATAGTTGACTAATACATGTAATACACTATGATTTTGTGGTTGAAAACAATCAAGGTGAATAGCTTAATTAAAGTTCAGTGTACAAACTCCAACTTTCCTTAATTTAGAACGAAGACAATAAAAGGATTTCCCAGAATTCTATAAATCTCTCTAATAAATTATCATAATAGATTATCATTTATAATTTGTTAAAATACACAAAATCAGACAGTACAAAATAAATAAAAGATACCAGAATATTTTCAGGTTAGAATAGGATTGTAGACTGTTGTATATGCACATATACATTGTAAATACACTGAAAAGACAGTGTCTGTATAGAAAAAAAAAAAAATGTTCCTTTGTGATAATACTCAACATTTTTTTTTTCCCCTCAACATTTTAGGTCTATCATCCTACTATATGGTAGCAAGTATTTCATCTATTTTTCATAAGAAGTTTTGAAATTTTTCCACATTGGACAGTAAGTTAACTTTTTGCCATGAGTTAACCAATTTTATTTCCCATTTCAAGAGAGATTTCTCAATATTGCTCATTTGAAATTATCCAGTGTATCCAATAAAAAAATTAAAATGAAAATATGTATATAAACTGCCTTTTACTAAGTTACCAGAAAATAAAGTGCCAAGTTAATTTCTACTAAAATCTAATTTTCAAAATTCAATTCAAAATTTCATCTTAATTCAATTCAAAATTCAAAAAAAATTTCCAATTTTGTTTGTTTATTTTGTTTTGCCTTTTGCTTCATGGGCAGCCACAAAAGTCTTATTTGGGTGCTTATGAGATTTCTGGATACTTTCTTCTTCAGCTATCTAAGAAAAACATCTCAAAATTTGAATTAAACCAGCCTCATTTTCCTCATGTCTCTCACACTCCAAAAATTCCAAAAGGATAGCACCATTTCTCTAAAATTAACCTTAATGCAATCTCTGTAATTCATTTCCAAAAAAAAAAAAAGTGATACAGTGTTACTCAGAAGTGGGTACAGATGAAAAACACGAGAAAGAAGAAAATAATAATTTAGGGCTTCAGCTTTCACAAAATGCCAGTCAGTACCAACTGTTCAGAATTTAGTGTTCATTTGGGAAAAATCACCCACCAAAATGTTAGTGTGACATCTTGCTTAAAAAAGTCATTCATCCATACTCGCTTTCTCTCTCAGTATTTGAAATGGCTCTGTTTTTGCCCAGGTGTAAATTTTTGCAAAGGTGACTATTCTTGCCTCTTGTGCTTCCCTGAAGTTCCTGCATTCCCTTGGTTTCCCCTCATACATTCACAAACCTCTGTACCTACATAGTCCTTTATACTCTGAATTCAAGGCACTGTACAGTTGAAATGAATATGAGAATTCTGTAGGGAAACAGAATATATTTAAATCTATTACCAAGATGTCCCAATATGAAACATAAGACTCTAATACTCCTCAAAGTCCCAATGGCCTCTTATGTTCAGGTTTTTCTGTATCTCCTTCTCTAGAAAGGCCACACATTGTAATGGAATGGGACCCTATGAGGCTTTCCTAGGACAGATACCCGCCCCCAGCCCCTGCCATATCCTCTGCCTGCCTCTTGTTTGTAGAAAAACTTTAGCCTCCTAGACCTTCCTGGAGTGAAAATAAAGGAAAAGAGTCAAGCAAGACAAAAATAATAATAGTTCAGCCATTAAACAAAGTCAAGGATATTTAGTTCCTCCTCAAGGGCTATAGATAATATTCTGAGCCATGTCCTTTGAGCTGTTTTGCAGTTGCTGAAACCCCCACCGGGTGGAAGAATTTAACTGTATGTTGCCCACAAGCATGTGGACCCCAGACTGTTTGGAAAAAGAAGGTTAATGATGTTGACTCCCAAAATACCACCCGGTTACCTCACCACTAACCAATCAGAAGAATGTCTATGAGCTGATCATGCACCCCACAACCCCCCTCCCTCACCCTGTCTTTAAAAGCCTTTCCCTAAAAGTCATTAAGGAGCATGAGTCTTTTAAGCACTAGCTGCCTGGACTCCTTGCTTGGCCAGTGGACACAAGTTTGTTTCGGTAACAACATCGTTTTTATTTTGTCTCCATGTTGATGAGTTTGCTGCATATACTCAAAGGATAATTCCAGGTCCATGATTCCTGTTGCCTAAGATATTTTCCTCCTTATCATTTCTCTGTTTGAGAATCACTTACCACACTATTCCCAGTCAAACTGCTTGGCTTCAGATCTTGAGAAAGCAAGGGTCTAATGAGAACCTCTACAGGTTATGCTGTACTATGCATGACAAAATCTTTTCAGTATGTTATTTTGTAATTTCTTTGTTAATTTCACAGGACTCGAGTAATTTGCGCTGTTTCAAAGACATCAGAAACATTTCTGTCTACTGCATTCTTTCCTGGTGTTATGGGTTGAATTGTATCCTCTCAAAAGTTGTTGAAATCCTAACTCCTAGTACCCGTGAATGTGGCCTTATTTAGAAGTAGAATCTTTGCAAATGAAGTTAAAATGAGATCATTAGGATGGGTTCTAGTCCAATATGACTGGTGTCCTTATAAGAAGGAAAAATTTGGACACAGAGATGGACATCTATAGAAGAAGACAGTATGCAGACACAAGGATTATGCCATCCACACCCCAAAGATGGCCTAAGGCTACCAGGAGATAGGAGAAAAGCATGGAGTAGACTCTCCCTCACAGCTCTCTGAAGAACCCCACCTTTCTGACTCTTTAATTTCAAACTTTTAGTACCTGCCAGAACCTCAAGACAAAAAATGTGTATTGTTTAAGCCACTGAGTTTGCAGTATTTTTGTTACAGCAGCCACAGGAAACTAATACACCTCTGAATAAATGTTTTGTGTATTTCATTAACATTTGTTAGTCTCCTACAATTCTAAGCATGACCTGGTAAATTTTTTAAGAGTTAATCTACCTTTAACTTTAGTTCCATTACTTTTCTACCTGATGCAGGAAGAACACTATTTGCAATTGAGGGATCATCTTTCCCTTTGCTTTCCTTTTGCTTTGGGTCCAGATGTTTTATTCATGTATTCTTCCTAATTCTACATTTTAAGTCTCTTAGAGTGAGAGATACAATTTTTGAATTCTAAATGTGAAGAAATATCCACTTATCTCAAAAAAACACAATTCCTCACTTCCCCAAATAGGCTAATTCCACTGGGAAGGTCATCAACTACTTGTCCAGAATTCCAGAAAACTAGATTTAATTTCTCATTTCATGTTTTTCTTAACTTTAACATCTCATCATCCAAAAAGTTTCACTTGTAGTCTGGCATTCCCTTATGGCACAAGAATGACCTGCTTTCCAACTTAAGATTCTATTTGTATTTTACTTTATTTAGGATTCTATTTTTTTTAATCAAGAAACTCAACAAATGTGTGAATTTCATACTGATATTTTCAAACTTTCTTTCCGAGATGTGTCCAAACCTTACTTGATAAACTAGAGCAATTGTTCCTATAAACAAAGAACATGTTAGAGGATATAACTTTATACATTTCTGCCTCCCACTCTTCTTATGGAAGATTTCCACATTTTTTAATGTTGCCAACATCTTGACTTTTTCTTCCTATATGAAATCTTATTGAGTTCTGATCCAGAAAGAAAGTAGATTTAACTTTGCTAGTTTTTATTTTTTTCATTTTCCAGCTTTATTGAGATATTATTGACAGAACATATTTTGCTAGTTTTTTATTTCAAAAGCAGTCAAGTATGGGTACATTATCTTTCTTCTCTGTTTTGTAGTTTTCTATTTGAGAACTTCACCTTTTTTCTAAGCAAATCTCTTTTCTTCTTTTGCTAAATAACATGCTTTCCTTTGATTTTCTTTCATTTTCAATACAGTTTCAACTCTGACTAAAGAAAATAAACGGCTTTTTAAAATCATTTCATTCTTCACTACATCTCTGTGCAATCTTAAGTCCAACTGACAAAGTATTAAGAGTACACTATTTTTAAATTATCACTTATCCCTTGGGTTTATAATAATTACACTGATTTTTTTTTTTTCTATCTCAGCTTAGTGGTATAATTTCTCATGGTATCAAATTTCTGTTCCACATTACCTGTTCACTGAACAAATACATCCCACTGTGATGTTGATTTATCCACAGACTGTGGGTTCCTGAAATCCACAATTGTAATCTCGGGGAATGTCAGAGCTAGCCTGAAAACATGGTGTGGGAGATGACTACAGGAGCTTCTGTGAATGCCACAGGGATTTAAAGTCTACTCTTAAGGCAATGTCTTCCTTGGCCTTGAATGTTATTCATAGATATAGAGGAAAACAAAGTTGAGCAAAGCCAAGCCCCATGCTGCTGTAGATCAATTTCTTAAATTTTATATATTCCCAAAGTCACATATTTGCACTCTGCTTTCCTAAATTTGTTTTATTGTTTGTTTTCATTTTAAAGTCTCATTTAGCATACCTGGATAAGAAAAACAAAAGCAGAGTTAGCATAAAATCTATTCAACCACTATCACAGAATCTGCCTATATTTGTGTCTTCTGAGATAAGAATAAAAATATTTTTGCCAATAATACAGCAATAGACTGTTTATGATCTCACCTCTGCCACATCAGAGTCTTCAGGCTTTTCTCAGAAAACTTTTCTCCAAAATTAATTTCTTTTTAAATATATTCAGATGATCCCACATCAACCCCCGACGTATAAATTGTTCAGAAAGAATATCATGACCTCATCTTTGTAATTTTCTTTCTCCCACGTCAAGAGGAAAACAAAGTAAAAATTTTTAAGGCCTTTGCAAATTTTGATCTCTTTTTCCTCTGCATGTGACTGCCTCATCCACTTCAGATTTCACTGGATTAAATTGGCTCTTGACCAGTAGGAAGACTCTTATTTTCACTCATTGGAATACCTGCATTTGTAACTTCCCAAACTAAAGTTACATTTATACCACTGCAATAAAAGAAAAGGCCAATCTTATGTACATCCCCAATAATAAAGTACATAGTAAGACATTTCCCTTACCTCAGAAGTTCCGGTGTCTTAAGTAGCCTAGCTCCTGACCCCCTGAGCCTGGTGTACTTAGCTCAGAACTTGAGAGTAGCTAAGCTTAGTATTAATGTGAGGAAATGATAACAGTGAGGAAATGAGTAGGACATAGTAGAAAAAAATGTGAAAATATAAGGTCACTTATTTGGATAAACAAATTCAGAAATGGGGAAGTTGAAGAACAGGGAAGAATGAGTTTAAGGCACCATAATTCTGTCTGCTGTCTTAGCTTCTCAATGTAGATAGAAGCTCCTGGGTGAGGAGACAGTAAGAGCAGCAAAAAATATGGATAGTGGTGTTTGTTCTTCCTTATGAGGAGAGGGGACAAAAAATGACCACATTACTCACCTAAAAAATTTATTCTTGAACACCAAAAAATATTTCATACATATTAACAAATTGATATTATTGAACTTTTCAATAGAATTCATCAGAGACCAAGAAAAAGGAGGCAAATACCAATGTGATCATTATCAAAGGACACAAAAACAATTCATTTATTAGAATTCTACCTTTATTCTTGATAATAGTGTTATAATGGTGGCTTCTGAAGTACAGTAGAAATATCACTGACATTCACAGTCTAAGATAACTGTAGTTGAATTTAAGTTAAATCACTTTCAACTCTGTTACCTTGCAGGAACTGCTGAATCTTTCTGAATCTTAGTTTTTTTCATTGACAATATGGGAATAATAAAATTACCTATCTCATAAGATCATCACGAGGACAGCATGAAAATAGCTTATGTAAAAAATCTATTACAGTGCTTTGTATGTTCTGGTGTTCTATGAACATTATTTCCTTTTAGATATTGTTATATGTCTTAAATTTAGAGTAGCAATGGTGGAAAACGTTAACTATAATATATAAAAACACACTCTACAGATGTGTCAAGTTCTTTGTTGCTATTAATTTATACTTCCATAGTCTTCCTCTCCTCATATTCCTTAACCCTTTGTTTCAACAAGACCAAAGAACGGAGTCAGAGGTAGTGTCTTATTTCTAAGCATTTGTAAGTACATGATTTCCCTAGTATAGTGTCTAGTTAGTGAGAACTAGAAAGAATGATGGATAGGAGATATGCTGGCAAATGCACCTTGTTCTCAGCATGAGAGTCTCTCGAAATATCTTTCCTTTAGCCATTAATACACAATATTTCTACCATGTGCAGTTTGACAGCATCTGACCTTAGCTGTAGCCAATATCTCTGGCTTTCTGGATAGGACCTTCTCTGAGGTCTCAACCTGGGGAAACTACTAGTTTTTTGAGTATTCAAGAACTGGACTGTGAGGGTGGTAACATGCACTGGGTGAACTGTGACCAGTGGGCACTAGATACTGAGAGATAAATGATCCTCTTTCCTCCCAAGCAGATAATTTCAAGTTACACTTTACATGAATCATTATATGTATGGGGGGGGGGGGAACACATGTGCTCCTACCAGGACTGAGTGATAGTTGTTGACAGAGTTTACCTGCACAATAATGTAATCTTGTTCAGTTGTAACTGCATCCCTATTTCACTCTTAACAAATTAACAACTTGCACAAAAACATTTTCTCAGGCTCTGCTTTCTGAAGAAAACAGCCTAAGCCACCCCAATATCTTTCTTTTTTTCTTTTTTGATGGTTCAAATAGTAAATTTTATGTTATGTGTCTTTTACCTTGATTTTTTAAATTTTATTGTAGTATTTTATTTTATTGCATATTTACAGTTTTGTGTTAGTTTCACGTGTACAGCAAAGTGAATCAGTTATGTGTGTGTGTGTGTGTGTGTATATATATATATATATATATATATATATATATATATATATATGCACACACATTCTTTTTCAGATTCTTTTCCCATATAGATTGTTACAGAATATTGAGTAGAGTTCCCTGTGCTATACAGTAGGACTTTATTAGTTGTCTATTTTATTTATAGTACTGTGTATATGTTAATCTCAATCTCCTAATTTATCACTTCCTCCATGTTTCCCCTTTAATAAACATAAGTTTGATTTCAAGATCTGTGACTCTGTTTCTGTTTTGTAAATAAGTTCATTTGTATAATTTTTATTAGCTTCCACATATAAGTGATATATGACATTTGTCTTTCTGTCTGACTAACTTCACTTGTATGATAATCTTTAGGCCCATCCATGTTGCTGCAAATGGCATTATTTCATTCTTTTTTATGACACTGGTCAGAATGGCCATCATAAAAAAATCTAATCTACAAACAATAGATGCTGGAGAGGGTGTGGAGAAAAGGGAACCCTCCTACACTGCTGGTGGGAATGTAAATTGGAACAACCACTATGGAGAACAGTATGAAGCTTCCTTAAAAAACTAAATATAGAACTAACATATGATCCAGCAATCTCACTCCTGGGCATATAGCCAGAGAAAACCATAATTTGAAAAGAAACGTGCACCCCAATGTTCATTGCAGTACAATTTACAAAGCCAAGACATGGAAGCAACCTAAATGCCCATGGATAGAGGAATGGATGAATAAGATACATATATACTCCAATATTTTTCTGAAATTTAATTATTAAAACCCATAAGGGTAAACTGAGGTTAACAGTGACCATCACTGAGCCAACCCCTGACACCTTCGAATGTACTCTCTCTCTCTATGGATTTGCCTATTGTGAACATTTCATATAAATGGTATCATATGATATATGGCATATAATATAATATTGTTGCTTTCACTTAGCATGATGTTTTCAAGGATTATCTATGTTGTAGCCTGTTTCACTACTTCATCCCTTTTTATGGCTGAATAACATTTCATTGTATGAATATATCACATTTTGTTTACCTATTTGTCAGCTAATGAACATTTGGATTGTTTCCGTTTTGTGATTATTATAAGCAATGTTTCTGTGAAACATTTGTGTAGATGTTTTTATGTGGACATACATTTTCAATGCTCTTTGATAAATAACCAGCAGTGAAGTATCTGGTAACTAACTCTATGTTCAACATTTTGAAGAACATTGAAACTGTTTTTCAAAGTGACCAAACCATTTTACAAGCTTATCATCAATGTATCAATGTTCCAGTTTTTCTACATGTTTACCAATTCTTATTTTCTGCATTTAAAAATTTTACCCATCCTAGTGAGTGTGAATGATAATATCATTGTGGTTTTGATTTCCATTTCTCTAATGATTAATGATATTGAGCATTATTTCATGCATGTATTGCCCATTTGTATTATTTTCTGGACAAATTAAATGTACTATTTTTCTTTTGTTGCTTGTGTGTGTATAAAAGAATTCACCTTTTTTCACAATCCTTAGTGTGATTGTAGTGGAGAAAGTTCTTTTTTTAAAATGGATTTTGCAAAGCATTTGGTTACAGCCTTCAGAACAGCAGGGAAGACCTAGTGAGATTATACAATAATAAGAAGATCAATTCTAGCTCTTTTTTATTTGAAAATGTTTTCCATATAAGAAGGATGATGGGACAAATTCATTACTGTCTTCTGAGAGCTAATATTCAGGTCCTATGGCTCTGTTCTTTTACAGAGAAGGCAATTAGCTAAAGATATGTGGCTTGCCTAAGATCACCCAGCAAGTTATTGGCCTAGTAGGAATATGAACACATGGACTCTCAGTTTCCCATCTGTTTCCTAGTTCATTTGGCTGCTTTGTTAGGAGTGAGTATGTATGTATATTTATGTAGTGTTTTAGGAACAAGCAAAGGAATGGAGGTTGGTTTGTGCATTGTTTCAGATGGGCACAGGGAAGTGGGAAGAAAAATAATTTTCTTTCTTAATCTGCTAACAAATATATTTAAGGTGATTCTAACACTGAGAGAGAAGTAGGGTAAATAATCATCCTATTTCAAAGCATTTGGATATGTAATTCTATATTACTTTAAATATAGTTAACCAAACCTTGCAATATGTTAAAATATATACACTACGTTATATGTCATTATAAAAGTGTTATATGTCATTATAAAAGTACTGGCTCTACTATAATGGGTAGTATAATAGTGTTATGTATAGTAGGAAGAGAAAAATTGAGTCTGTATTGGATGGGCAGAAATTGAAAACAGTCTCCTTATTCAACATCTATAAAACACATTGTTCTAAACAAAGCTGAAAGCATAATGAAGGGACAGGTGGAAAGTAGATAAACTAGAACAAGGAGTTACTATTAGAGAAAGGAAGAAAGGAAAGATGAAAAGGATGATGCAGTATAGACCAACAGGAGGAAAAGAAAATAGAAGGTGGGGGGAAGGAAGAAAAGGTCAATATATTTGCATGTCTTAATTCCTACAGCTTAGTCAGAAATAGTATTCAATGTTTTGTTTTGTTATTTTCCTTAATTTCTCTTGAGAAGAGAGCCTTATACAGTAATATGGAATAAGAAGACAAAGTTATGTAAATATTGGTGGCATAGTCCTCAACTGTACCTTTGAGAGAATGATCAGCATAGATGTGTATATGAATTGTGTGTATGTCACCCATACCTCCTCATCTTCTACCACCCCCCTCCAGTACTGAAAGTAGGTACACAAATAAACAAAAGGAATGTTATGGTCATTCCATCCATACAGAGTATTCTCCTACCTCTCCAAGTGATGCCTCTCTCCCTCCAGCAGCATGAAGCCCACCAAGTGGGAGAATGATAATTGTATTCATCATATTGTACAAATGTATGAGAATGTAATGACCTTAAGATATATATTACTAACGATGCTGCTCTTGTGTTTTTAAGAGAGATCATTATATTCATTGTCTACCTCCCTTCTTTAGAGTAAAAATACATTTAGTGATGGAACTATTAAGATAGAATAAAATACTGATTCATATAAAACAATGGCACCTATACTCAGTGTTAACATGGTCTTCCTAATTTCAATTACCCCAAAGTGAGAAATTTTAAAGGGAAGAAATCTGAATGTTATTCATGATGATTATTCAGAATGGATTACAATTTTCTATTAATTCACTCTTTTATTTTAAGTGTTTTAATTATTTTCATTAGAAATGTTTCATTTTAGAAATGAAAAGTTCAGACCTATGTTATAAGTCAGATTGAAGTATATTGGGAATTTCATAGTTAATTTTCATTTACTATAGTTGCTTATGACCAGATACAAAATTAGAAATAGTTAAGTAGATAGTTACCAGTTTAATATATAAAATTTAGAATTGAAGAATTTTGATAAACTTACACTACATCTTGATATAGGCTAAAACTACATTCTTTCTATAAAGAAACCTCATAATCATCAGGAAACTTAGGTTAAAAAAAAAAAACTTTATAGTTATGTAGCCATCATGTGGATTCCTTGATTTTTGAATAAAAAACAAAATAGAAAAGTTATCATTATGTCTTTATCTTTTTAATTACTTAATGAATAAATTGTGCTATTAATCAAATATAAGAAAGTTTAAATAAATTGATACTATGACTTGGGGAAATATGTAAAAACTAGACATAAAGCAGGAAAAATTCAACACAGCAATACAGCTCAAAAATTTATAATTTGCTATTAGACTCTAAGGGATATTATTTTATGTGAAGAACTATATTCGTTTAAATTTGGAACCCAGACTAATATGTTGGAGGTCTTCAGCCTGACCTATCTGTATTCCCTGGGTCAACCTTGTCATTGAAATGTATCCTCCAGAGAATGCCAAATACCTAAGGTATTACTTAACAATCTCCTTGTTATTTTATGTAGTTTCTATTTTTACAATGTATGTGTCAACTTCAAGTATTTTAAGGTGATTCACAAACTTTAAATTAACAAGGTGAGTACGAATTCCAAAAACATGCCAAAGGGTAGAAATGAACACTTACTTTTGTTGAGTTGTAGCATTGAGCACAAAGGAGTGATTTGGCAGCAGTGACAAGTAACTTAGCATCTGACACTCTGAGGGCAAACAGCTTCCAGGGAGAGTAAGATTCCAGTTATTTTTTCCTGCTAGATTGGGGGCTATGGTGCCTCAGATAAGTGAATTTCAAGCCTCAGGCAGCTAAAACTCAAGGAAACAGAAGATAAGTGGGTTTGGCAATGATGCCAGATGAAAGAGTACAGCCGGATTTATGGTAGTTTATTTTTATCTATCCCACTGTCTGCTGTTCCTCCCTAGAGATCTGCTTTCTTTTTCTCTACCATTTTCTATCCAAGAGAGTTAATGGAACATACAACCTCAATAACACAGCTAATCTGTGAAATAGAAACAAAAAAATCTCTCCTAACAGAGGTTTAGAATTACAGCACTGTAAGACAGGAATCAAGAATGTAGATTTCAGTACCAACTATATTTTTTTTCCAGGGAAAGTCACTGAACATCATTTTTTAAAGTGGAGGAGTTGTAGTATATGATACACAGAATAAATTTTATCTCTACAATTCCATTGTTCTATTTCCTTTAATTTGTCGTAATTTTCTACATTTCTTGTCATTACATATGACAAGATTTCACTTGTTTCACCTTTCTTGGTCATCAGCTGTTTTCTTTACATTAGTTCTTTTAGTTATAACATAACCGCAAATTATACTGTGTATCTTTGCTTATACTGGAACTATAGATTTATTTCCATGTAACATGCCAGATATTTCTATTAAAGTATACACTCTAATTTTCTAGTTATCTATATGTAAAATGCATTCATATGATATATTTCCAAGGATTACAAATAAATATTTCCCCACAATCACATACAGCCTGGTAATCCACATCAAATATGAAAACTAGTAGTTCTAGAATTTATGGAGGTTATTGCTGAGCTTATATGAGAAATCCTTGTGTAAAGTCCCTACATAATAGCTCATGGAACAAAATATTTTACTCAATAAATCCCCCCCTTCCTCTAATCCTGACACTCAAAAGTTCCCTATACTAAAACTGCTGCAGAATTTTATGATGAACTATTTTACTATTAATTCCTACCAAATGTGAAAAATAAGACCATTATCCTTGCCTGTTCTAAGTTTCAAAATTATATCTTTTGCTCATCTGTATAGTACAGTTTCTGTTATTTTAATGAACTTTATAAATGTATCAGATGCTTATATGCTTTTAAATTCAACAGCCAATGCAATTCAACAGCATCAGTGAGGCTACTACAACAAAATTTCACATTGTTTTGAAATGTTATAGTCTCTTTCAATTTGTATCTAAAATTATCCCAATGCTCAAAACGTACTATCATGCATTGCTTAAACTGCAAAATCCACCTCACTTTACTTTTATTATTCTTGGAAATTAAGTGAAGTTTTTATATCTCTATTTTCCATAATATAACACTTTTCTGGGATCTATCAAAACGTTTTCTTTCTAAGAAAAACAGGTGATAGTAAAGGACGAGCAGGTTTCAAGTGCATTATGATACAAATAATTGCAGAGATTTTTAAATAACTAATTAATAATATTACTTAACCTATGCCTATAAATTTGGAAACATAGTTAATATAGTTGCATTTCTTCACTTGTAAAATTCTAAAAAAGGCAGTAGAAGAACTAGAAATCTTGAAAGTAGGAATAACTATTATATAAATGAAAATGTTAAAAAATATAGTCTTGTAACCCCACAAATTCCAGTCCTATAGGCTTTTACAAGGGAATTCTACTCTAGTTTGGTGAACAGATAATAACTCTTTTACAGAAATTTTCAAAAATAGAAGAAAAGAGAAGAAAACTTTGTAATAAATTTTACTCTAATAAGGTAAATGCAAACCAAGAAAAGAGAATTATAGCCTAATTTTATATATTGACCCAGATAAAAATATCTAACTGCAACACATCCCTTGATCTAATGGAAAATGAAAACTAGTTGGATTTGATCAAGAGAAATTTATTTCCAAAATGCAAAATTATTTTATTATCAAAATTTTTATCAACAAAAAATGGGCTATATCATACAAATCAATATTATGCAAATAAGGGTAAATGGCCAAATAGCAAAGAACCTGGACCTGTTTGAGTATAATTTAATAATTTTATCACTTTATATTTTACTTAATAAGCTACCAAAACCTTGTGAAAATCGGAGTAGTAGCATTTGCATGTTTCCTCTTTATCTACTATATTCTACAGTTGAACACATTATCTCTAATTAGGCTGGATATCACATTGCAGGATAAAAACTTCAGTTGCTGGGTTATAAGGCTTTTAAGATGCATGATTGAGCAGGAGGAGTCAAAGCCTTGGGGTTAACCAAAATATATTGTTTTAAGCATTGGACTGTGGTTGTTTTCCTTGATTCTTTCAGAGGACAAAGCTTTTCTTTGGAGGTCAGCATGCTTTGTGAATAGGCTAATACTTACCTTAAATATAACAAAAATCTTATAAATTTTAATGTTACTATTTTTTTAAAAAAGTAGACTATACCTTTTAGAGTAGTTTTAGATTGACAGCAAATGAGCAGAAAGTACAGAGGTTTCCCATATATATCTTTGTCCCTACATATACATAACCTCCTCCATTATCAACACCCACCACCAGAGTAGTACATTTGTTACAACTAATGAACCTACACTGACACATCATTATCACCCAAAGCATGTAGTTTGCATTTGGGTTCACTCTTGGTGTTGTACATTCTATGGGTTTTAACAAATGTATGATGACATGTAACCACCATTATAGATCATACAGAAAAGTTTCACTGGCCTAAAAATCCTCTGTGCTCCCCTTGTTCATCCTTCCCGTCCAAAAACCTTGACAATTATTGATCTTTTTACTGTCTACATGGTTTTTGCCCTTTTATAAGATGTCATATAGTTGTAATAATATAGTATGCATCTTTTTCAGATTGGTTTCTTTCACTTAGGAATATGCTTCAGGTTCTTCCATTTCTTTCCATGACTTGATAGCTCATTTCTTTTTAGCAGTAAATAATATTCCATTCTCTGGATGTACTATAGTTTATTTTTCCTTTTAACTGACAAAGGACATCTCAGTTGCATCCATGTTTTGGTAATGAAGAACAAAGCTACCATAAACATCCTTGTGCAGCATTTTGTGTGTATGTAAGTTTTTGATTCCTTTGGATAAATCCCAAGGAGCATGATTGCTGGATTGTTTGGTAAGGGTATGTTTAGTTTTGTAAGAAACTGATAAACTGTCAAAGTGACTGTACAGTTTTGCATTTCCACCAGCAATGAATAAGAGTCCTGTGCCTCCACATTCTTGCCAAAGTTTGGATGTTAATCAGTGTTCTGGATTTTGGCCATTCTACTAGGTGTGTAGTCATATCTCATTGTTGTTTTAATTTTCATTTCCCTGATGACATATGTTGTGGATCATCTTTTCATGTATTAATTTACTATCTATATATCTTTTTTGGTGAGGTGTCTGTAAAGGTCTTTGCCTTTTTTAATTGGCTGTTTTCTATTGTTGAGTTTTAAGAGTTCTTTGAATTTTTTGGATAACAATCGTGTAGCAGGTATGCTTTTGCAAATGTTTTCTCCCGGTCTGTGGCTTGTCTTTCTCATTCTCTTGACAGTGACTTGAAGAGCAGAATTTTTTTATTTTAATGAAGTTCAGCTTATCATTATTTTATTCTGGATTATGCCTTTTGTGTTGTATGAAAAAATCATTGCCAAACCCAGGGTTATTTAGGTGTTCTCTCATGTTATCTTCTAGGCGTTTTATAGTTTTGTTTTAAATTTAGGATTGTGATCCATTTTGAGTTACTTATTGCTAAAGGTGTAGGGTCTGTATCTGGATTCTTTTTTTTTTTTCTTTCTTTCTTTCTTTCTCTTTTTGCATGTGGATATCCAGGTGTCCCCATACCATTTGTTGAAAAGAATATCTTTGTTCCATTGTATTATCTTTGCTCCTTAGTCAAAGATAAGTTGACTGTATTTTGGGGAGTGTATTCTTGAGCTCTCTGCTTTACGTTATTGATCTATTTGACTAGTCATTTTGTCAGTGGTACACTGTCTTGATTACTGTAGTTTTAAAGTAAGTTTTGAAATTATATAGTGTTAATTCTCTGAAATTGTTATTTTCCTACAATGTTGTGTTGGCTATTCTGGGCCTTTTGCCTCTCCATATAAATTTTTTTTCTTACAGTTTTATTGAGATAAAACTGACATCAGCACTGTAAAAGTTTAAGGTATACAGCATAATGATTGACTTACATACATCATGAAATGATTACCACAGGAAGTTTAATGAACATCCATCATCTCGTATAGAAACAAAACAAAATAAAAAGAAGAAAATATTTTTCATTGTGATGAGAACTCTCAGAATTTATTCTCCTAACATCTTTTATATATAACATACAACTGTTAATTATATTTATCATATTGTATATTACATCCTTGCTACTTATTTATCTTATAACTGAAAGTTTGTACATTTTGACTACCTTTCCCCTCTCCCCCCACACCTTGCCTCTGATAAACACAAATCTGACCTATTTTTCTATGAGTTTGTTTATTTGTTTGTTTTTGAAGTATAATTGACCTACAACACTATGTTAGCTCTGGTGAACAACATAGTGATTCAATATTTCTGTACATTACAAACTGATCACCACAATAAGTATAGTTACCATCTGTCACCATACAAATTTATTATATAATTATTGCCTATATTCACCACCCTGCATACTTTGTATCCTGACTCATTTATTTTGTAAGTTTATAGCTTTTAATATCACACAACTCTTTCTCTCATCCTCTGAGTTGCATCCCTCTGTCAAGCACCTGTTTGTTCTCTGTATCTATGACTGTTTCTGTTTTATGTTTGTTCATTTGTATTGATTTTTAGATTCCACATATGAGTGAAATCATATGCTATTTGTTTTTCTCTGTCTGACTTATTTCATTAGCATGATATACTCTATTTCCATTTAAGTTGTCAGAAATGGTAAGACTTCATTATTTTTTAAGGCTAACATTCCATTGTATGTCTATACCACATCTTCTTTTTCCATTCATCTATCTATGGACACTTAGGTGGCTTTCATTTCTTAGCTATTGTAAATAGTGCTGCTATGAACATTGGGGTACATATATATTTTCTAATTATGATCTTTTGTATTTCTGTGGTGTCAGTTGTAACTTCTCCTTTTTTATTCCTTTTTTTTTTTCTTGATAAGTCTGGCTCAAAGTTTATCAATTATTTTTTATCTTTCCAAAGAAGCAGCTCTTAGCTTCACTGATCTTTTTTATTGTTGTTTTTAGTTTATTTTATATATTTTTGCTCTGATCTTTATTGTTATGTCTTTCTTTCTACCAACTTTGGATTTCATTTATTCTTTTTCTAATCCCTTTAGGTGTAAGGTTAGGTTGTTTATTTGATATTTTTAATTTTCCTGAGATAGGCTTGTATTGCTATAAAACTCTCTCTTAGAATTGCTTTTGCTGTGTTCCACAGATTTCAGATCATTGTGTTTTCATTTTCATTTGTCTCAAGTAAGGACTTAATTTCCTTTCTGATTTCTTTAGTGACTCATTGACTGTTTAGTAGTAGCATGTTGTTTAGCCTCCACATGTTTGTGTTCTTTGCAGTTTTTTTTTTTTTTTCTTGTAGTTGATTTCTAGTCTCTTAGCATTGTGGTGGGAAAAGATGCTTGATCTGATTTCAATCTTCTTACATTTACTGAGACTTGTTTTGTGGCCTAGCATATGAAATACCCTGAAGAATGTATCAGGTGCACTAAAAAAGAATGTGTATTCTGCTGCTTTTGGATGGACTCCTCTGTATCTGTTTAATTTATCTGGTCTAATATGTCATTTAAGGTTATTGTCTCCTTATTGATTTTGTCTGGATGATCTGTCCCTTCATGTAAGTGAGGTGTAAAAGTCCTCTACTATTATTATGTTACTGTCAATTTCTTCCTTTATGTTTGTTAATATTAGATTTATGTATTTAGATGCCCCTGTGTAGAGTGCATATATATTTACACTTGTTATATCTTCTTGTTGGATTGATCCCTTTATCATTATGTAATGCCCTTCTTGGTCTCTTGTTACATTACTTTAAAGGCTACTTTGTTTGATACAACTATTGTTATCCCAGCTTTCTTTTTGTTTTCATTTGCATAGAATACTTATTTTTCATCCACTCACTTTCAGTCTGTGTATGTCTTTAGATCTGAAGTGAGTCTCTTATGGGCAGTGTACATACAAGTCTTGTTTTTGTATCCATTAGTCACTTTATGTCTTTTGATTGGAGCATTTAGTCCATTGACATTTAAAGTAATTATTGGTATGCATGTATTTATTGCCATTTTGTTCATTGTTTTTGTATTTCCTTTTTGTTCCCTTCTTATTCTTTTGCTCTCTTCCATTATGATTTGCTTACTATCTTTAGTGTTATGTTTGGATTTCTTTCTTTTTTGTGTGTGTGTATCCATTATATATTTTTGGTTTGTGGTTACGATGAGGTTTATATATAACAATATGTAATAATATGTTCATATATATACATATATATGAAGTTGAACAATATATTTAATTTAATTGGATAATCTCTTAAGTTAAAACACATTCTAACAATGTTACATTTTTACCTCTCCCCCAACAAGTTTGATCTTTGGGGCATGGTATCTTACATCTTTTTTGTGTGGGTATCTCTTAACTACTCATTGTGATTATAAATGGTTTTACTACTTTTGTCTTTTAACCTTCCTACTAGCTTTATATGTGTTTGATCTACTACCTTTACTATAATATTTGCCTTTACCAATGAGATTTTTCCTTTTGTAATGTTCATATTTTCAGTTGTCTTTTTTTCCACTTAGAGAACTACCTTTAACATTTCTTGTGAAACTAGTTTAGAGATGCTGGCTTCCTTTAGCTTTGCTTGGCTGTAAAACACATCCCTCCTTTAAATTTGAATGATATAGACTTACAGGTAGAGTATTTTTGGTTGTAGCATTTTCCTTTCTTTACTTAAGTATATCATGCCACTCCCTTCTGGCCTGCAGAGATTCTGATGAAAATTCAGCTGATAGTCTTATGGGAGTTACTTTGAACACAGCTAATGCTTTTCTCTTTCTGCTTTTAATATTTTCTCTTCATGTTAAAGTTTTGCTATATTAATTACAATGTGTCTTGGTGTGGTTTCTTTGGGTTGGTCTTGTTTCAGACTCTCTGTGCTTCCTGGATCTGGTTTTTTGTTTCCCGTCTCAGAGGGGAAACTTTTCAGGTATTATGTCTTCAAATATGTCCTCTGCCCCTTTTCTCTATCTTCTCCTTCTTGGATCCTTATAATGTGAATGTTAGTGTGCTTGATATTGTCTCAGGGCTTTCTCAAACTGTCCAATATA
The DNA here is from genome assembly GCF_028023285.1 of Balaenoptera ricei. Taxonomy (NCBI): domain Eukaryota; kingdom Metazoa; phylum Chordata; class Mammalia; order Artiodactyla; family Balaenopteridae; genus Balaenoptera; species Balaenoptera ricei. The sequence goes on along the minus strand of NC_082656.1, from coordinate 47,306,288 downwards.
TTTTATCTGTGCTCTGTGATTGCTGGAAACTTTTAAAGTTAACAGTAAGATTTTGTACTGAGAAAATCTATAATTACTGTGAGTCTGATTTGACTGTGCTACATAAAAATTTTATAAAAAGACCTCAATAAAAGGCAAAACATATTCATGAATGGTCAAACAATTTTAAATAGGTCAACTCTACTACAATATGGCTATATACTCAAGAAAATTTTGACAGTTTTCTAGGAGAAACTTTTGGGAAATTAAGCCTATACTATAATCTACATAACAGGATAAAGTTAAGAATATCTATTATAATTCCAAGATGGAGAGGAAATATGCATGCACATGTATATCATGAGTAAACATTAAAACACTTAACAAAGATGTAGTAGGAAAAAGTATAGTTTTTGTACAAGAACTAACAAATAGAACAGAGAATCCAGAAACAGATTCATGAACATATGGTTTCCTCAAATTTGATAAAACATAGTATATTGGGGGTTGTGAAATTGCACATTTTTTAGTAGATGATCTGTGGAAATTTGGCTCAGTATATGGACTTTAAAAGTTGGATTACAAAGTTGGATTAAAAAAAAATGGCTCTACATAGATTAAATAACCAAATGCCAAAAGTAAAATTAAAGTTAAAAATATAAAAAAATGCAATATTTTTATGACCTCATAGTTAGAAAAAATTTTTAAAACAAAACCTTACAGTATAATTCATGTACAAAAAATTTTTAACTTTGGTTAGGTACAAGTAAACATCTTTAATTAAAAAACCTCATAGCAGGCAAAGTTAACCACTATATGACAGACTGGAGATGATATACACAATGTTAAACACAAGCAAATGATTAATGTCTATATTATAAAGGAACACATTCAACTTATCAAGGAAAGGAAATATTTACAAAAATAAGCTGAGAATATGAATAAAAAATTATAATTAACAATTATATAGCAACTAATGTGTTCTAGATACTGTGTTAAGCATTACATACATTTTAATTTATTTAACGTTCACAGAGATACAAAGTTGATATGGTTCTCCTCATTAAAGATGAATAGAAGGACGCACAGAGAGTTAAATAATGCGTATAAGTTTATTTTTGTCTAAGTAAGTGATGGAGGCAGGATTTGCCCCCAGGCTGTCTTGGTCCAAAATCTGTGCTCCTTATTAGTTTATACTGCCTTTGAAGAAATATCCACATAATTAATATGTGCATGATCAGCCTCACTGGTAAATGTGGAAATAGATATTAAAATGAAAATTCTATATCTTCTTGCAAGTAGTAGATTGGCAAAAATGTAAAGGCAGTACACTATGAAATGTTAGAATATGGGAAAATTGGAAATTTTAAGCATTGCTGATGTTCCCATGTTTGGAAACTTGCACAGGCATTCTGGAGATATTTAGTGGTATCTGGTAAAATCTTATATGCAAATATCCCACAGCCAGCAGTTAGTCTCACAGCAGAATATATATCCTCTAAAAATCTTTTCCATAAGTCTGTAAGGAGATATGAATAAAGACATTCATCACAGTGTTGTAGTTTTTGGTAACATAGAAGTGTAGGCAAATGACAAATCTATTACTGGAGGGATGGGCTTATAATCGTGAGATATATCCATTATGTATAGATACAAGTATCATATGTATGTATATGATAAATGAATAAAGCAAATATAATGAGTTACATTTATTATCAAAACATTAATATATCTCAAAAACCTAATGTTGAATGGAAAACCTAAGAACACAATACAGTTTATAGGACGAAGGTGCTAAAGAAAATGAAAAATCACATTTCAAACAAATCTATATAATTTTTAAGACACATTTACACCTAATTCAGCATAATTTAGTTGGGTTGAAAATATATGCATTAAATACACTAGGAACATGTCATGGGTGTGTGTGTGTGTGTGTGCATGTGTGTGTGGCATAGAATATGGGAATTAGTCTTATGTGAAAAATGCAGTTAAAATAAGAGAGCAGTGGGCTTCCCTGGTGGCGCAGTGGTTGAGAATCCGCCTGCCAATACAGGGGACACGGGTTCGAGCCCTGGTCCGGGAAGATCCCACATGCCGCGGAGCAACGAAGCCCGTGTGCCACAACTACTGAGCCTGCGCGCCTGGAGCCTGTGCTCCGCAACAAGAGAGGCCGCGATAGTGAGAGGCCCGCGCACTGCGATGAAGAGTGGTCCCCGCTCGCCGCAACTAGAGAAAGCCCTCGCACAGAAACGAAGACCCAACACAGCCAAAAAATAAATAAATAAAATAAATTAAAAAAAAAAAAAAAAAAAAAAAAAAAAAATAAGAGAGCAGTTAAAAATGCAAGAAATCTTAAGTGGTGAACTTCTGGGTTGCTCAGAGCATTCATATTTATATTTGGTTAATATAAATAAAATATAATATAAAATGAAATCATGTGTTCATTTTATATATAAGTATCCTCAAGTCTATTTTCTGTTGTGAATTGAAAGATTTGATATTTTTAAGTAAGTTTTTATAATCATATAAAAGTCAATAGCAGATGTTCCTGCAACAATTTAAAATTTATATGTATATATTTGTGTGTGTGTATATATATATATATATATATATATATATATATATACACATATTTTTTTTCATATTCACTTTTTAACATAACTTAATATTTTTCAAATTGAGGCTACTAAAGCACTGGTCTTCCTTTAATAAACATACTCATTAAGCATACATTTATTTTAATATATGTCTAGTGTATGTTAATTTGAATAATAATAAAGAAAAAAGTTCTAGAGAGGAGAAATTTAAAATAAGAAGCTTTTCCAAAAGTAAATATAAAAATATTTTTATTATACTATATCTAAAAGTTTGGCATTTTAATATAAGGCACTATGAAAATGAGATATTAAAATATCTATAGTCTTACTACAGTCAACTTTATAACTTATTTTTCATTTTAATGCCAACTGAATGTAAACAGAATGAGAGTGTTTAATCCTTAACATTGCCTCTTGGGAGTTTTCCTTGATTTTTAGATATGATGTGAAAGCTGGATGACTCATTCAATATGATTCAGTGCCCTTGAGGAAGGTTGAATAGAATAGCTCAAATAGGGAAGATAAATTCCCTATAGCATCTCAGAATGTAGCATTTTTTAAAGTTAGAAAACATTTTCCACACAATTAGCAAAAAATCACATTGTCATGGATTTGCCTTCGGGTCATTAACTGATATGTTCACTAACAACTTGCACAAAGTGGATTGAAAAAAAAAAAAGCTTTCTGAGTCAGAACTGTGACTGATTTGGAATTAAACCATGCTTACTGGAATTCTATCAATATACTTCTACTTTCAGTATTTCTGTTGTGACCCTGCAATGACATTCAAAAAATATATTTTCTACCTCATTTATTTCTTCAATATCTAAATGCTATTTAAACAAAATTCATTTAATTATTTCATAAGTGATCCCGCTTATCTTATTGGGAAATAAATGTGTCATTTATAATAGAAAATGAAATACTATGTAAGCTGTCTTTGTAAAGTTTTACATGCATTAATGTTGTATTTGTACTGTATACAGAAGAATCATATTAAATAATAATATTGTGATAAAACTACATATAATACTCTTTATGAAGAAAATTGTCTATACAATTCATGATGAATTATGAAAAATATTCCCCAAATATTATAAAATTTGAAAAAAACAAAACATTAAGGATAATTTTGGGTGTTAACATGTAAATTCACACACTCTGGGTAGGGCGAAAAATTCTCTAAAATCAAGTCCTAAAAGGCTTATCAATACTCCTTGGATTAACATGATCTATTAGAAGAGGTAAGGCAAGGATCAATTTGGAAAACTTCCATATAGGGGAACAAGTCCATGGCGCAGAATAGCAACTCAGTTCTTATTAATATCAAAGGGTAGGGCCTGAGATTTTACATATGCCAAAACTAGAATATAATATTATCCCAGCTTATGGGGTTTTGTGAGAATTAAAAAGAACTCACATTTATTAGGAAGAAGAAAGTGATGGAGAGATATGAGCATAAAGGATCCATAAGACTCACTCACCAGCAAAGTAAATCACTTCCATAATTCAACCTTGTGGCTGCAGTATATATTAAAAAGTATGCCTCAATAAAATTGCAGTTTAATTGCTTTGAATAGTTAAAAGCATGATAGCTCACAGCTGGTTCAGAAATACTCTTCACAGTATTACTGAAATCTCAGAGAATTTGTGCAGGTATCCTGGGGTAAGTTGGAAGCTTGAACCACCTCTTTGTTATCTCCTTGATATATTCATACAGACCACTGACTGACACTTCTATGAAACCATCTGAGATGGCAGGAAATAATGGCAACATGTAGCAAGTTCCCATTTCCCAGAAGTGAGCATAAGTAACACACTCCTTGTCAACTGGGCCTTTTCTCCTCTGTGATAGGGCTATCAGTCATCTTGAGGATGCCAAGCGAGAGGCTACAGAATAAACCCTGAGGACCAGATGGAAAAAGGAAGAAGTCAGTATCTTAGTTCTCTCTACAGAATGGAATGTGATGGTTGAGAAACATCTAACCTGACCAGAGAAGCTGATCTTGACTTAGAGACTCTTGGTGGTATTAGATAAATATTCAGGGGATACACCAAGCTCAGTAAGGCATAGCTTGTCTGGAAATCTTCAGATATCTTTATTTTCCTTTTGTTTTCTTTCTCTTTTCCATACTGATTGTATTCCTTCTCCAAGGATCATTGTCTTCATAGCAATATTTGGAGTTTTTGGAGGATAACTAATGACTCATTATACTGTATATGTATGACAACTGTTTCTCTGAATCTTTGTATGTTTATCAATTTTGCTAATAGTAAAAATTGCAATGGACAGTTTTGCTTTTTTCTTTGGTATTTTTTAAATTTTAACAAATATATAAGCTTTTTTCTATATAGATTCTATATCTTCTTTCTTCTCTATGATGACGTTAAATTTTGTTATATTATGATGTAATATAAAGTATATCTTGAAGTACATCTATATCTTAGGTATGGTATTATGGGCTGAAGTGTATCTTCTAAAATTTATTGGTTGAGGTCTTAACATCCAGTATTTGGAAGTAGGGCCTTGAATGAGGTAAAATGAAGTCATATGGGTGGGCCTTAATCCAATATGCCTGATGTCCTTATAGAAAGGGTATATTAGAACACAGACACACACAGAGGGAAGACTTATGTAAAGACACAAAAGATGGCCTTCCAGAAGCTGAGGAGAGAGGCCAAAGAAGAAATTAATCCTGCTAACACCTTGACCTTAGACTTCTAACCTCCAGCACTGTGAGGAAATAAATTTTAGTTATTTAAGTCACCCATTGTGATACTCTGTTATGATAATCCTAGCAAAAAATATGTGTGGGCATAGATATAGATATATAGATATTACACATAACTATACAAAAATGTATTGCATTTTTATGGTAGTGGCAGTAAGAAGTGGAGGATATAGCTAACTTTACCTCAGATAACTCATTTTGAAGATTATCAAGTGATTAATTCATCTTTTAGTCAATGTATTAAATGACATTTATTATTTATTAAATTCTTGTATACATCTGGGTCAGATCCTGGACTCACGTTTTGCACTATCTAGAAGGTTATATGGAAGTTTGTTCATGGAAAACCAAATTTGGGGATATATTATCAGTGAAGGGGACTTGGAAACACAGTGAGTGTGCTTGGCTCTACTCTCTGACATCTGTGGGTTTTAACTTAATTCCTAAGTTTCTCCAGTAGTGTAATGCCTACAAGATCAAGACTGGTTCAGGAACTGTGGAACACGTGACTGGATGTTTTATAGGAGAAAGTGGCAGAGCATGAAGCCATCCACAAGAGGATAGATTATCTCTAATTTGCTAATAACTGACTACCTCCACTAGAAAAAAAATGAAGCTAGTCTGGAATAATCCACTTTTCTGAAATTATACTGACTTCTTTTATCACATGTTTTCTGCTAAATGAGCGTGAAGATCATCTTTCAGATGACATTTGTCAGAATTTTTCATAGGGTGAATAGAGATGAGCAGAATAATTTAGATGTATTTTTCTATGCTTTTGCTATAAACTATTTGCGTTTATTAATACATATCTTGTCTTCAGTTTAAAGTAATTAATATACATTTTTTGAAATTTCATTATTTACTAATAACATGATTGTTTATCCTTTCATATAAATTTAACAACCTATCAATAATGTTTTAAACCATATTAGTTACCACTGCAGTTATCAGTTAACCACAATATTTTGCTAATGATTTAATAAAATGTATTTATTTAAAATAATTCATTTATGTCTATAAGTAAATTTGTTTTATTACTATTATAAATGTACACAACACAACATAAAATGTCATTGTTTAACTGAAAATACTTTTAATTTTTTTTTTAAATACCAGAATTTTTAAACAAATAAAAATCATGAAATAACAGAGAAGAAAGAAAAATATTGTGGTTTATCAGATACTTATTCTCTTCATTGTCTCAATCATACTGTGTAACGAGCCCAGCATCAGTAATTAAAATGAATAAGCACTTATTTGTCTTGTAGGACTGTGGGTTAGTAATTAGACTTAGCTCTTCTGGATTGTTTTTCTGGTCTAGGATGGGTTCATATACACACCTATGGTCAGATGTCTGTTGGTCTTCGATAGATGACTGTTCAACGTGTCTCTTACCTTAAAGCAAACTAGCCCAGGAATGCTCTGTGGGCAGTAGTAGGAATAGCAGTACAGAAGTAGAAATAGGCAAGTGTTTTCTTGAGGTTCTGCTTGAGTCAGCTGATCACATCTCCTTGGCCAAAGCAAGTCAGATGGTTAACCCCAGATTCAGTGTACAAGAACAATTGGTGTAACATCAGGAGCAGGGACAAAGTAAAACTTTTTGCAAACTATCACACTTGGGAAATTTAATTCCTAGTGCTTATAGAAATAATTTGTCTTTTTGTGTCTCATCTGTTATGGCATCATGTGTTGCAGATTCAAATTTTATCTCTAGTTTTATATTCTAATCAGCCTAAATCAGAAATGTTTTGATAAATTTTATCAGAGACATTACATTGTTCACTATGCAATGATAACAGTGATAGTTTCTATAAACTGAATGGTTCTAGATATTTTGGGGAGGTGAAAAATACATCAATATTGATGTAATGTTACTGCCTCAAAGATATATTCAGGGATTTTAGAGTTTAAAAATTAAAGGTTGGAGCAGAATCAGGAATAATACCAGATATCCTATTTTAATATGGTGGAGCTAAACTATTATCTCTTTATTTAATTTAAAAAACAATATAAATATCAAAAAAGTATGAATCATGATTGTTTTTATTTAGCAAACAACCATAAAATACTTTCTTCTTTGTTGATCCAATTTTGTGTCTTTCTGACTTTTCACTATGAATATAATTCAGTTTATCACAGCTCCTTTGGTACAAAAACTATAATTTCAGACAGCTCTAATATCTTCCTAGCATCCCTAACTGTGCTGTGATTTCCCTTTGGAGACCCCTAATGAGCCATTTTCTTGGGACTGCTGTCTGATCTCTTACAGTCCCTTAACATAAGGTATAGTATCCTGAGCATAAAATAACTTCTTATCCACTCAATTTGTTCTTGAATTTGTGTAATTTTTCTGTTACTTTCATGCTTTCATTCCCCATATACAAAATCATATACTAATTCTATTTTTTAAGAACAATGAAATATTAACACATGATTCTTAATTATGTAAGTATTTTCAATGTATATTAATAAAAATAAAATGATAATAGTGTTTTAGAGGGAAAACGTCTTGCTTCTTTGTTTCAATTATGTCTTTATTTTTTCTGTTTAAAATGTGAATCATGACCAACAAATTGCAGATCATTAATATCTTGTGAAATTTCTTTGAAAGATAAATAATGCTATAAATATCTGAAATTTGTTGGACAATATTTTCTAATTTATTTAGAACACAAATATAAATGATTATAAAACTTCTAGATTTCATTGTTTTAACTTTCAGGTACCTTGACTTGTGGTAGCTAGGTAAATATTTAACAACCGGTGCTACCAAAAAAAAAAAAAAAGGTCTAATTTGGAGTATATGTAGTTCAAGATATCAATGTGATGCCATGAATGCAGCGTTGGGAAGAGGTGTATGCAATCATCTCTTTGAGCTAACTGTGAGCAGCCTCTGTGAGTGGGATCCAGCACCCCTGAGTCCTTAAATATCTTGTTTCACTTTCTTCAAATGATACAGTTATATATATATATATATATATATATATATATATATACTCTCTTAGTTCTTCTGGCAATCAAAAGACCTACAGGGATTAATAATAAAAATTATTTATGTGGACTTGGGCCAGAACTAAGTTAGGTATATTATAGGGACTACAGTGAACTGGAGGGCTTATCATATCAGCTAAATGGCACAGCAATTACCTAGTTCTAGAGGACTATCTCTGGAATATTTCCAGATTCCCTTTCTGTGAAATCATGTTTACTGAGTATTTCTCCTTAAAAAGATATATTTTCATTAATAATTCCTATATGAGATAATATGTACATAGACTTTAGTGTTCCCTAGTATTCCACTCTACACTAGCCAGAGATTCATAGTCACAAGGTTTATACATATGCATGCAAACACTTTATATTAGAGTCTGGTTGAATGTGTTACCATGAATCCATATTCCTAGGCAAAAATATATGGCTCAAAATGAGAACACATAATGCTAACGAGACAATAGATGTAAATATAATACACCACTAAATGAAAGAATAGATAAATTGGACTTTATATTCAAAGCCTTCTCATCTTCATGTCTCACTGTTGAAAAATCAAAAGGCAAACCATAAATGGGACAAAATATTTGCAATACTCATGACTCTAAAAAGACCTGTGTCTTGAATATATAAATAACTTTTAAAATTCAATAAGAAAACCACCAAGAAAAAAATAACCAAAATTGAAAAAATACTTCACAAGGAAAGATATGTTAATAACCAGTATACACATGAAAATATGCTCAACCTCATTAATCATCAAGGAAATACTAATTTGTATTAATTTAAGCTACAGTGAGATACAGCGTCATTTCTGCTAGAATGACTAAAAGACAAAAGACTCGTTATCATTTTTGAGAATGTTAAATGTTAGAGAATGCAGATCAGAATAAATTCCTTCAGAGGAAAACACAAGATAAAATTCTAAGCAAATATGGAAGGATTAACCTGTAATAAATCTATTTTCCTTTTAATAGGAAGGAATGAAATCACTATGTGCACAGAATAGGTACAATTCTATTTGTGGTAGAGTAATAATGTTAGAGTTCTCTTTTTTTTTTTAATTTTATTTATTTATTTATTTATGGCTGTGTTGGGTCTTCGTTTCTGTGCGAGGGCTTTCTCTAGTCGCGGCAAGCGGGGGCCACTCTTCATCGCGGTGCGCAGGCCTCTCACTATCGCGGCCTCCCCCGTTGCGGAGCACAGGCTCCAGACGCGCAGGCTCAGCAATTGTGGCTCATGGGCCTAGTCGCTCCGCGGCATGTGGGATCTTCCCAGACCAGGGCTCAAACCCGTGTCTCCTGCATTGGCAGGCAGACTCTCAACCACTGCGCCACCAGGGAAGCCCAATGTTAGAGTTCTTGACATGTATTTTCTCAGGGATCTAAGAAGCAGGTTTATCATTCGGTAGTGAGACTTATTGAAGATAGTGGAGAAAGGAGACATTGAAATCTGTTACATTGGAAAGCAGGAAAAATGGTAGGATTGCTGGGCAGTGTTGTCTTCATTTGCATTTGGGTGATTTTATAGTGCTAATATCCAGTAGAGGCTGAGAGGACA